>NW_026110706.1:400000-490000 GCF_024679095.1 Eriocheir sinensis
TTCGAGTATTTTTCCTGCCACTGATGTCAAACTTATGGGCCTGTAGTTTAATGCAACGCTTTTGTCTCCTTTTTTGAAAATCGGTGTTACGTTCGCCATTTTCCAGTCTTCCGGGACCTTGTTCAGTTGAACTGACCGGTTGAATATGTTAGTGAGTGGTTGAAGTATTTGTTGTTTAAGCTCTTTTAATAACCGCGGGGACAAACTGTCGGGTCTCGTTGACTTGTTCGTGTCGAGTTTGTCCAAGTACTTTTTTACTTCTTGGTCGCATATTGAGTCAATTTCCAGGGGCGTGATCTCACTCGGCAGGTCAGGGTCCTCGGGAATGGTTTCGATGTCCTCGACTATGAATACGGATGCAAAGTTACTGTTGAGAATTCTGGCCATCTGTTTACTGTCCTGAGTTATAGATCCAGTCTCCTCTTTCAGGGGACCAATATTGGATTTTACTTAATATTTCGATCTTATGTACGTGAATATTTTTTTTGATTTCGCGCGTTATTTGCTTTTCATAGTTGCGTTTGCTACTCCGAATAAGGCTGCGACAAGCCTAAGGCTGTTGTGGTAATGTGTGCAGGCTTCGGCCGTGGCATTCTCTTTCATCAAACTACAATTCCTTTTTTTTTAGGTTTACTGCCCTTTTATTTTTCTGGTCATCCACGGTGGATCTATAGCCCCATTTACTCGCCTGGATTTTGTAGGCACTATAGCCTTCTCTACCTGCAACAGCTTATCTTTGAAGACATTCCACGCGTTGTCGATTGTATTGTCGGTGATGTCAAGTTGGTCCCAGGTCGTAGGAGGAAGCAGCGTACGGGCTGCTGAAATTTCCTTTTTTGTAATCTGGTATCACTGACGGATTATCTACGAGATTGTGACATGTTGACATTAAGACGGAATAAGTGGTGATCGCAACCATTACGTTTCTCACCAACTGTACAGTCGCGAGTGAGGTCGGGGTCGCTTACTAATACCAGATCCAGTAAATTGTTTTATCTTGTTGGTTGAGTTACTACTTCAGTGAGGAACGAATCCTCCACCATTTCTATAAGCCTATTACCCTCTTGATTTCCAGCCATCAGTCCCCAGTCAATGTTAGGGCAATTAAAGTCCCCAATTATAATTGCTTCCTTGCTTTGTGTTAGAGAGAGAATCTCTTCGTAGAGGGCAATGTCATTGGCTGCCTGTTTTTTTGGAAGCCTGTATGCGGTTGCAAGTGTTAGTTTCTTGTTATTTGTGGTTATATCCACATAGACAGAATCGTATTTCATTGCGTCCTGTTTGTCTATTTTTATGGCAAGGAGTGTACTTTTACGTAGCAAACTACTCCTCCTTTCTTGTGCTTTCGAATTTTGTGTTTTTGTGTTTTTGAGTTTTGTCGTACCAAGGGAATGACAGGTCGGATTCTATATGTGTAGAGTTGGCCCAAGTCTCTGTGATGGCTACCACATCTGGTTTCTCTGTTGCAATATACGCCCTAATCTCGTCCTCTTTGGGTATTAAACTACGTACATTTCTGTACATGATAGAAATGTGACCCCTGTTTTTGCCGTGACGAGTTGTACCAGTTCGTTTGTCGGAGGCGTCGTTAGTTACACAGTTTCTTGTGAGTCGCACTGACGCTACGGGTTGGTTGATCAAGGGCTGCCCTTGCCCCGTCTTCACCCCCCGTTTTTTTAAAAGGCTCTTCGAAAAACTGCAGAACGCTTAGCCTCAGACTTCCTATCATTTCCGATTGGGGTAAAAGGAACCATCTGTTCTTCAATGCCTCAAAAACTGAATTTCTCCACCTATCAACTCGACACAATTTTCCAAACACCTATCCCCTATTCTTCGACAACGCTCAGCTGTCACCTTCTTCAACACTAAACATCCTCGGTCTATCCTTAGCTCAAAATCTCAACTGGAAAGTTCACATCTCCTCTCCTACTAAATCAGCTTCCTGGAGGTTGGGCGTTCTGTATCGTCTCTGCCAGTTCTTCTCCCCCGCACAGTTGCTTTGCATATATAAAGGCCTTGTTCGCCCTCGTATGGAGTATGCATCTCACGTGTGGGGGGGCTCCACTCACACATCTCTCTTGGACTGAGTGGAGCCTAAGTATCTTTGCCTCATCAGCTCCCCTTCTCTTACTGATAGTCTTCTACCTCTTAAATTCCGCCGTGTTGCATATCTTTTTATCATCTATCGATATTTTCATGCTGACTTCACCTCTGAACTTGCTAACTGCATGCCTCTCTCCTTCCCGCGGCCCCGCTGCACACGACATTCTACTCAAGCTCCTCCCCATACTCTGTGTACACACACACACACACGCACGCACACACACACACACACACACACACACACACACACACACACACACACACACACACACACACACACACACACACACACACACACAACAGCCACGTGAAAACACTAAGGTCTGAGTGAGGTTAATCATTTCCGGAATTCATCATGAACACCTGGCAGGTATTTACTTGACTCAAGCAAAGCCCCCTCAATCATTTCACTATATAAATCAACCTATATTAAGCGCTTTATTATACATGTTATTTCTCTCTCTTTTTTTTTTATTTAGTATTCAACCATATTTCTTCTAATTTATGAATAATACATTTAATTTGCTTTCTTTTGATACCATATATATATATATATATATATATATATATATATATATATATATATATATATATATATATATATATATATATATAAATATATATATATATATATATATATATATATATATATATATATATATATATATATATATATATATATATATATATATATATATATATATATATATATATATATATATATATATATATATATATATATATATATATATATATATATATATATATATATATATATATATATATATATATATATATGATATCAAAAGAAAACAAATTAAATGTATTATTCATAAATGGGAAGAAATATGCTTGAACACTAAAAAATAATAAGAAATGTATAATAAGGCGCTTAATATAGGTTGATTTATATAGTGAGATGATTATAAAATAAATAGTAACTTTTTTATTTAGATATCTTAAAATGGTATTTAATACAAGTTAGTCAACATATTGAAGTGTTCATATATGAATTTTTATGCAGATATGTTATTTTTTTTTTGTGGCGTTCAAGAAGGTTTTTCGTCGCGGCGCGTGAAATGAGTCAGATTCGGCGAATGTTCATTGCGATTTCGGGTCAAGCTCGAGCGAAGACTACTGAAGGTAGGAAGGCGTGCTTGGTGGCAAATGAAAGCTCTTTTAATACCAAGTAATAATCAGAAAAAAAAAATTGGAAAGCATTAAATATATAAAATAAAGTTATAAGCAAAAATCTAGGACGTGTCCAAATTGCGGCAAAAGGGCCGAAAAACAGGCTATATTGTTACGGCTCGACGATGAACCTGGAATCGAGCTATCACAAAATCCTTCGAGTTGGTCGAACTACTTTGTTAAGAGGGGCTACATGCCATTTTTTTGTTTTCTAGAAGCAATAGCAAGTCCACACTAGACAAAAACGTCAAAGTGTTTGGAGTTCGTCAAAATCGCTCTCGACAGGGTTTACGTTTCGAGCTCTAGCGACGACACTACTGGGAGTAGGGAAATGTTATGCATCATATTGGAAAGCACATTGGCAGGGCTAAATCATTTGTTAAATACGTTGTTTGAAATTCTCAAAATATTAATGGGTTTCAAGGTTGGGAACTCAAAAATAGGTTTTTTTCCGTGTTGTTTCTCGCGAATTTATTCGATTTTTTACCCTTTCGAGTCGGTTTTCGAGCCCTGTCGCTAATTAACAAATATAGGAAAGTCTGCCGGTCTCATGCTTGTGGGTAAGGTCAGGGGGGTCATAATAAGGAGCTCGCAAATTTTGGCTAGATCAGCTGGATAAAACTGCCTGACTTTTAGTTGTGGAGTGTTGCCGCCTGACTTGAATAACCCCGCCCACCAAACTGAGCTAGACTAGGTGGAAGAGTAACCTATTAAAACCTAATGAATCGGGCGTTTAGAATTTGTCATTTTTGGGCTTCGATTTGTTTGTTTATTGTTTTATGTTACTGGCATTATTTCATTTTTTGCAGCTTTAGATTATATAATTATTAACAGTATCAAGATTGACCAAGAAAATCCAAGTAAGGCTTGAAAAAAGCAAAGATCGAAAAAAATGCCGATTATGGATCCAAACGAAACAGGAATAGTCTCAAAGGATCAAACTGTGTAAGAATATTACAGAAAATAGATTTAGCGGAAATTCGTGCTACTGCCAAATAGCAAGCTTCGAATGTCAAGAATGGATTCAGAATGGAATGGATTGCAGAAGAGTAAGCTTTGAAAGAATCACGCAGGGTGAATCCAGAGAAGACATGTGTGTCTTCAGAGGTACAGCAACATGCACAAGGGTCAAATAGCTGAACCATTACTGACAATTATTAAGAGGTACAGTCGGCTATAGAGAGTAGTGAGTAGTAGGCGTATAAGAGTAGTTGGCCAATATTTCCCATCGAGTGTTTCCTCTACGGTCTCTCGATGACATTCATTTCTCCAGCATCTCGTATGTGACTAATTCCCTTAATTCATTGTCTTTCGCGAACAAAACAGAGTTTGCGGAAACCCTGGAGGAAACGCTGCCTGATTATTTGCATCTCCCCTACCTGTACCCTGGATTTTTTTGTACCATTGTTTCTGATGTTCGTCAGTCTCGTCGTCATGTGCTACCTTATTAGCAGGAACTCTGTCCTGCACGATTATTTGGTTGTGCAGACACGGCGACTGGATGCAGGGAGGCCACTGGCAAGGTAGTTTTTCCTTTTCTCAGACAAGTCAGGGGACAGAAACCTGGCTGCTCCTATACTTAACATTGTACTGTGTTTCACTACTGTATTTTTTTTTTTAGGAGCTAGATGAACCTTTCATTGTCTGTAACTATGCCAGTTGATAGTTTCTTATACATGTGTCCTTATATTTATCTTTTGAGAGGTTTCTTATGTTTCATGTCACACACGATGTGGTTTCCCTCTCACTATTTATATTATAACTCCACATCTGTTCTTACATAGCCGGTGTTTTATTGTAATTGTATCATAGGCAGTCTGCTTGACAAACTCCCACTATGTATGTTCATGGTAACTAGACTGCTATTTAGATTTTTATATATCGCGAGGTCGCGATCACTGGTAGGTGACCGAGCAGTGTTATAGTAGGATATCAATGTATTATTATTATTTAATATCACCACGAATTAGGCATACAATTGTCAATGGAAAAACCCACGACAGATAGATCACGCCACCTTATAGGAATGTCGTCCGTCAGTGTTTACCGTCTCAGTTTTGTATACTTCGCACTTCGATGGTGCGTGGAGGTCAATTTGACATACGTGACCAATTGTAACAATTATTTTCCAACCTGTAACTCGCCACTCCTTCACGAGAGTCCGACTGACACACAAAGACAGTCGCTCTCGCTCCGTCGCTTCTTGTACATAAAGGCTACGAATATAATTCGCCTTAAGGAAGCTGAAGTCCTAATCAACACCCTTTAAACGCCCTCCGACAAGCCCGTTACAAGGTCACACTATACTCAATAGACTCGCTAGCAAACAATAAGAAAGAATCAATATCGTGTGCGAATGAACGTTACTCTCACAATTATGACTGATTAACAGCGTTAGGAACACAGAAATAAAAAAAACTTGTCCCTGCACGGACAATAATGAAAATAAGCCGAGTCGGCATATTTGGACAAGAAGGGAAATATCCACAAATACCAAGATTAATCAGCTGATGTAGTGGAGAGGGCGACGGCTTGTGATGCCCTGGGTTACGTGCAGTCGTTGTAGGTGCGTCAGGAAACCTCGGCCGCGGCCACAGCGGCGGTGAGAGGTGAGGGATGGGCTGAGATCGGAGGACTCGCAATGGAGGTTGAAAAACTGCTGACCCAGCAATTTGAGCGGCCGCGGCTGCGGCGGCTGGGAGCCGGTACACTGCCGCCAGACGTATGATGGCCGCGTCGTCCTTGTTATAGTAAGAGATGGGCGGCGGTGGCAGATAAGACGACTTGGGTGTGTAACCTCTTGAGAAGACGCCTTGCAAGAAACGGTAGGGGGAACAGCTTGCAGTCACCGGGAGATGGCCGCGGGTACCCTTGCTGACTGTTTGCCGGAAGAGGTCTGGGCCGATGCTCCCGGCAGCGGCGGTGGTGCCGCCAGCTGTGGAGCGAGGGGCATGCGGGGTGTCCCAAGGTCAGCGGTGCGTGCCTCCTCGTTGCAGGTGTGAATACTTCTGCCGTATCGTGGAGTGGCTTGCAGGGTTCGTAGCAGTGCTGGCTTGAAGCGGGGGAGCGGCTTGTAGATTGTGGCCCTCGCTTTCGGCTGCGTAGGCCTGTGGGTGCTCGGGGCTTGTAGGCTTGACGTCTGTAGAGTTGCTTGAAGCTGGTGTGCTCGAGGCTTGTAGGCTGGACGCCTGTAGAGTTGCTTGTAGCTGGTGTGCTCGAGGCTTGTAGGCTGGACGCCTGTAGAGTTGCTTGTAGCTAGTGTGTTCGAGGCTTATAGGCTGGACGGCTGTAGAGTTGCTTATAGCTGGTGTGCTCGAGGCTTGTAGGCTGGACGCCTGTAGAGTTGCTTGTAGCTGGTGTGCTCGAGGCTTGTAGATGGCGCCTTGTGAGTTGCACGTAGGTGGCGACTTGTGAGATGCTTGTAGCTGGCGCCTTGTGAGTTGCACGTAGCGGGCGCCTTGTGAGATGCCGCGGACGGCTGGTGCGTTGCCGCGGACGGCAGGTGCGTTGCCGCGGACGGCAGGTGCGTTGACTCCTTCTTCCCTTGTACGCCTGTCCCCGGAGTTTGTTGGTGAGTTCTCGTGGCTTGGAGGAGAACGAGGTAGCGAAGGCACAGGCGCGGGGTGACCGCTGCCAACCAAATGTAACGGGCTTGTCGGGGGGCGTTTAAAGGGTGTTGATTAAGACTTCAGCTTCCTTAAGGCGAATTATATTCGTAGCCTTTATGTACAAGAAGCGACGGAGCGAGAGCGACTGTCGTTGTGTGTCAGTCGGACTCTCGTGAAGGAGTGGCGAGTTACAGGTTGGAAAATAATTGTTACAATTGGTCACGTATGTCAAGGTGACCTCCACGCACCATCGGAGTGCGAAGTATACAAAACTGAGACGGTAAACACTGACGGACGACATTCCTATAAGGTGGCGTGATCTATCTGTCGTGGGTTTTTCCATTGACAATTGTAATGCCTAATTCGTGGTGATATTAAATAATAATAATACATTGATATCCTACTATAACAATGTGTGTCATCAGAGGTACGGCAACATGCACAAGGGTCAAATAGCTGAACCATTACTGACAATTATTAAGAGGTACAGTCGGCTATAGAGAGTAGTGACACACTGTCCAGTAGGTTTCGTTCAGAAAGCGACATCTAGCAACCCCTCTACGCGACATAAAAATTATTATATCCTATCGAAATCGTACTGTTGTGGTGATTGGTGGTCACAGGTGCACTCTACATAATTTTAAGATTGATATTTATCAAAAGTGCCCGTCGCTAACGCTTAATAAATATTTTTTCTTTAGGCTCTGTCGCTACATTTTGACACGAGCTTTTAGTTTCGTTCAAATTTAGTCAAGAGCAACTCTAAGATGCTTATGAAACTATGATACATTTAAAAATATACTGCACTTATTAGGGGAGATTGTTATGCCTTTAAACCAAAAACAAAAAATTCCTGACAGCCGAGATCTTGTTCTTTATAAAAAGCTTTATACGTAATAATAGGCTATAAACGTTCACATGATGGCGACGTCGACCGCGGGCATTGATGGCTGGAGCAGCGGTATTCAATTAAAGCCCTTATGTCCGCAGGCACTGCAGTTGAGCTGTCACGTCAGTGGCTGTGGAAACGTATAATTTTTAATACCTAAAAAAATAGGAGAGAGAGAGAGAGAGAGAGAGAGAGAGAGAGAGAGAGAGAGAGAGAGAGAGAGAGAGAGAGAGAGAGAGAGAGAGAGAGAGAGAGAGAGAGAGAGAGAGAGAGAGGCTGGGTGGAGACGGGAGACATGTCCATCAGCGACAAGGGGTCAGATAGTCAGCGACACACACACACACACACACACACACACACACAAACACACACACACGTATTTATATTTAGATATTACGTAATCTTCACGGAGAAATAATTTTAGATTTTTGATGATCTGAATTGTCTTTGAGGCTTTATAGTGACGGGAATTAAGGCTGCGAGTTAAACAGACCCTCAAGCCTATTTGCTGTTTGATGGTACGGAGCATTAGTCACTGCCTGCCTCTGTGAAGGACAGCATTGCACACTGTATTTTCAAAGTTTAATAAGAAAAAGTGTTTCAGACTGTTCGTGATCTTTTACCTCGTCATCATCATCATCATCATCATCATGTAGAAGACATTCATTATCGCATTTCTAAATTGAATTCATGTAATCTGGTATATTTCTAACTACATTATATTATAACATAATATAATATTATACAATATTATAGTTTCACGGTCACACACACACACGGTACACACTGAAACGCGTCACTAACATCGCCAGTGAATGCGTCACCGTGGTATAGTTGCCAGATACCGCCAGCAGGCTAAACATTCTGAAAACCGTGACACTACTCTCTATCGTCAACTGTACATATATATGAGGTTGTATGGGTGGGGTGTGTGCATGTGTGCAGTTAATATATTGACAGGCTCTAATGTCAAAGATAGTACTCAGCAGGCCGCACAATTTTCACTTCAGTCTTCTCCGAGACCAACATAGCACACATTCACTAATTAATGAGGGAGCCTCAATTAGCTTAATAGATTTGATTAACGAGACCAGTGAGTTCATAATTATACAATTAATTGTATCATTTCATGTACCATAAATGCTAAGGGCCCTGTTGATATCACAGGAAAATAATGTTGATGGTGCTGCACACTGCTACATTTGTAACAAGTTCACAGAAGATGGAAAGCTAAGAAAGCTCAGTGACAAGACATGGACAACAGCAAAGAAAGCTGTAGCGTAGCATAACAGCTTAAGCTCTGACAAATACTTAGAGGTCACACAGCTTTGGTACGCAGTGATCAAGATTATACTTCTAAGCATCACCCTTCTTGTTATAGGTCTTACAGAGCAGCACAGACTCTACGAAAGCCTTCGATAGAGTCTGGCACAAGTCTTTGCTTTCTAAACTCCCCTCATTCGGATTCTATCCCTCTCTCTGTTCCTTTATCTCCAGTTTCCATTCCGGCCGTTCTATCTCTGCGGTGGTAGACGGTCACTCCTCTTCCCCTAAACCTATCAACAGTGGTGTTCCACAGGGCTCTGTCCTATCACCCACTCTCTTCCTGTTATTCATCAATGATCTTCTTTCCATAACAAACTGTCCTGTCCACTCATTCGCCGACGACTCCAGTCTGCATTATTCAACTTCTTTCAGTAGAAGACCCTCTCAACAGGAAGTATGCACACGACTCTAGACTGGAGGCTGCAGAACGCTTAACCTCAGACCTTGCTATCATTTCCGATTGGGGCAGAAGGAACCTTGTGTCCTTCAATGCCCCCAAAACTCAATTTCTCTACCTATCAACTCGACACAATCTTCCAAACATCTATCCCCTATTGTCTTCTTCGACAACACTCAGTTATCACCATCTTCAACACTAAACATCCTCGGTCTATCCTTTACATAAAATCTTAACTGAAAACTTCACATCTCCTCTCTCGCTAAATCAGCTTCCTCGAGGCTGGGCGTTCTGTATCGTCTCCGCCAGTTTCTCTCCCCGCGCAGTTCCTCTCCATATACAGGGGCCTTGTCCGCCCTCGTATGGAGTATGCATCTCACGTGTGGGGGGCTACACTCACACAGCTGTTCTGGACAGAGTGGAGTCTAAGGCTCTTCGTCTCATCAGCTCTCCTCCTCATACTGATAGTCTTCTACCTCTTAAATTCCGTCACGATGTTGCCTCTCTTTCTATCTTCTATCGATATTTCCACGCTGACTGCTCTTCTGAACTTGCTAACTGCATGCCTCTCCCCCTCCCGTGGCCCCGCTGCACACGACTTTCTACTCATTCTCATCCCTATACTGTCCAAACCCCCTATGCAAGAGTTAACCAGCATCTTCACTCTTTCATCCCTCACGCTGGTAAACTCTGGAACAATCTTCCTTCATCTGTATTTCCTCCCGCCTACGACTTGAACTCTTTCAAGAGAAGGGTATCAGGACACCTCTCCTCCCGAAATTGACCTCTCTTTCGGCCACCTCTTTTGATTCTTTTTTAGGAGCAACGAGTAGCGGGCTTTTTTTTTTATTATTGTTGCCTTTTCTTGTGCCCTTGAACTGCCTCCTTTGTTGTAAAAAAAAAAGAAAAGAAAACCCGCAGCAGCTGATGAACTCGCTCCCCAAAAAAGACTATTATCAAGACAAGACGCTGAGGCGTTTTTCTGAAGTCAGATGAGCAATGTCTGTTAAAAGGAAGTTGTATTTTCTATGGTAAAAGCCGCAAAAAGAAAAATGGTGAGGAGGAGCCCAGACTGAAGATAGTAACAGATGTTGGTTTTGAGGCACTCCGCCGGCGAGCAGTCTTCGAAAAACGAACGTATCAAGAATCCCATATGTAGTGGAGAGGACCCGAAAGTAAATGAAGCAGAATATCACAAATCGTGTCGTGTCCTGTGTTAAAGGAGACTGATGAACACGATAGTCTACTCAAAGAAACCCATCTTACCTCCAAAAGCCATTCGCATATGTGCTTTTCTATATTAGGAATGAGGTGATAGGAAAGCAAAGATCTGTTTCAGTTAGGGATCTATTTGACATGTATAACGAAGTGCACTCTAGTCTTGGTAGACATGGTGCAGTTCTGCAAGCCTACACTATTCAGCATCTTACCAGAAAGATAAAGGGACACTTACAAGAAAACATAATACAACTAGCAGACCAGCGGAATGAGAACCTCATTTCTAGCTCTACCATTTCAGAAGAGGATGCTGGGGCTCGGCTTCATGATGATGCTCAACAATGTAAAAAGGGCAGTAAGATTCGGTGGGTTGTTCTTCATCTAAGAGCACAGATTATGCAGCTCCCAAAGGCCAAGACGGCAAGTCCTACGTCTGTCCAAACTTTGAAGGAATGTGCTTCTGTGATACCGCAACAGCTGGACTATTTTTCAGAACTCTTTTTAATGGAATGGAATCAACTATCAGTGATTCTCAGAGGGATTCAGTTGACCGAAAAGTAACTGCAATGGCATCGGATGCCATTTTCAGTGTTAATCATGGTACCCTAAAACCATGGAAACATACTGCGTTAGGTCTTGCGTCTCTCACAGTATCAAAATTAGCCATGCAGATTCTAAACAAAAGAGGACACTATAAAATACGATGATATTAAGGGTCTGGAGACTGAATTTGCGTAATCAGTCGTTACCTTTCCCCCTAGGTTGTCCCCTGCTGGCACCCGGTCTTGAGGGAGACAGGGCTCAATAGGCCTAGTATGGACGCGGCTTAGAGTTCTTTTCGCTGACATTAGTGGTTGCTTTAAGGGTGTGTGATGTTTGAGGTCTCAACGGTACCCGAGCTCAGACATACTTATTCTGGGGGGTACGAGTTGGTGATCATTAATCTAGCATGTGATCAGATTGTGGGTGGATGGCACACGACTCAAATATCCGTCCCCTGTGCTCCAAGCACATGATTATACTAAATGACACACACACACACACACACACACACACACACACACACACACACACACACACACACACACACACACACATGTAACAGCCACCGCTCAAGCGGTCGCGTGCTGTCCTCCAGTGAGACGGAAAATGGGCGCTGCAGAGCAGACTCAATTTGTAAATATGTTCATCGTCACTGTTTGTCTGCAAATCTGTCGTGTCGCGTCCTCAACGTTTAACTATTCTTGTACTCGTGTATCTTTGACTGTCCGTCCATGTCCTCTTGTTGTCCACTCATACACATTGTTTCACACATACACCAACACTTAAATGTTAATCTACACAGACAACATTCACACAAACGCACATACACACAATCACCTCTTTTAAGTGTATTTTCCATATCCATGACCTGTGTGATGTTTGCCCAATAAAGTAACCCTGACGGATATTGAGTTTCTCTATCCGGGAACCGATTAGCACTTAGAACACTCGCTACCGCCAACAATTGGTGACCCTGCAGTGTTGCTATGGATCAAGGTGGCTTATAACCGGTGCCGTTTCAAGGGCACTCTCTCCCAGAGGGAGGATCTGAGTCAAAAGCATCTGATTCATTCGTCCTACCCTCTCCTGGGGCAAAAATCCTCAATTTTCAATTGGGGTGCGTGAGGCTGAGCCTCTCAGGTCGGGAGAAGCATTACGCCGTGGGCGTAGTTGCCACCTTCAGGGCTCTCCCCCGCCCTCCCCCAGGCACCTTCTGTGCCCTCCTCCAGGCGCCTTCTGCGCCTCCTCCAGGCACCCTCTGTGACTCCCCCAGGCACCCTCTGTGCCCCCCACCAAGAACCCTCTGTGCCCCCTCCAGGCACCCTCTGTGCGCCTCCTCCAGGCACCTTCAGCGCCTTCTCCAGGCACCTTCAGCGCCTCCTCCAGGCACCTTCAGCACCTCCTCCAGGCACCCTTTGTGCCCCCTCTCCAGGCCCCTTGTGCGCCCTTCAGGCATCTTCTGTGCCCCATGGTGCTCCTCCCGGCGCTCACCCACCCACCCCTCCTTCCTACCTTCCCGCTGGTACGGCGACTGAGCCACGCGCACCGTGTGACGTGCACACAAGACTCAGTGAACACTCAAACACAGTGCGACATATTACTGAGACACAGTGTTACACATACTCAGTGCATACACCACCACACACCGCATAGACTCAGAGAGACACGCAAACGCAGTGTGACACCCCACTGGAATTACTAGCAGCCCCCTGGATTAACCACCGCCTCCTGGATCTACTACCGCCCTCTTGGATTACCCTGCACTTGTGGATCGTTGTGTACAGTGCAGTGTGTCCAGCAACAGTTCGGTGCAGCACGTCCCCAGCAACAGTTAGTGTCACAGTGTTACCTACTAAGCGTACAGTGTTGTGTTACAGTGCCTTTTTGAACACTGGTTCACTCCCCGAGCCACAGAGGCCCCTGGTACGTGCCAGTGCCTATAGTACACGCAGTTCGTTCTACTCTCACGGACTGCTGCGGCTCCTGGCACATGCTAGCACCCCTCACTTTTCAACCCGCTGTGGCCCCCGGCTCGCTGGCATCTAGCGCCTTCCCACGCAGTCGTTCGACGCACTCACGACTGCCGCGGCCCCTGGCACATGCTAGCGCCCCTCACTCCTCAACAGGCTGTGGCCCCTGGCACGCTGGCAGCTAGCGCCTTCACACACAGTTCCCTCGACGCTCTCGGACTGCCGTGGCCCTCGGCGCGTTTACGCCAGTGCCTATTGCCCATTTCCACGCCGCTCGACTTCACCATACCTGACGACGACATGCAACTATTACTCTACAACAGCGGCGTCCTTCAGAGCACCACTCTTCTGCTCAGGACCCGTCTACGTGATTTGCGATTTTGGAGCGCGGATTCAAGCTTTCCAGGATCTATTAAACAGCCAACCACTCAACTCACTTCAGCTTGACTTACCGTAGCTGTCCTCACTGCACTATTCACTCCAGCTCGACTTACCGTAGCTATTGTCACCGTACTACTCACTCCAGCTCGACTTACCGTAGCTGTTGTCACTGCACTACTCACTCCAGCTCGACTCACCGTAGCTGTTGTCACTGCACTACGCACTCCAGCTCGAATCACCATAGCTGTTGTCACAGCACTACTCACTTCAGCTCGACTCATCGTAGCTGTTGTCACTGCACTACTCACCCCAGCTCGACTCACCGTAGCTGAACTCTACTCAACGCAATGCATCTCAGCGTAACTTACCGCGCACCTCAACAAAACTCTACTCAGCGCAACTCACCGTACAAAGCTACTCACTGCAACACTACACCGTCTGCCACAGCGCCCCCGCACCCAGGAAGATTTCGTTCCTCTTTCCTCGTCACTGGGGGGGAGTATTTGTAACAGCCACCGCTCAAGCGGTCGCGTGCTCTCCTCCAGTGAGACGGAAAATGGGCGCTGCAGAGCAGACTCAATTTGTGAATATGTTCATCGTCACTACTTGTCTGCCAATCTGTCGTGTCGCGTCTTCAACGTTTAACTATTCTTGTACTCGTTTATTTTTTACTGTCCGTCCATGTCCTCTTGTTGTCAACTCATACACATTGTTCCACACATACACCAACACTTAAATGTTAACCTACACAGACAACATTCACACAAACGCACATACACACAATTACCTCTTTTAAGTGTCTTATCCATGTCCATGACCTGTGTGATGTTTGCCCAATAAAGTAACACTGACGGATATTGAGTTTCTCTATCCGGGAACCGATTAGCACTTAGAACACTCGCTACCACCAACACACACACACACACACACACACACACACACACACACACACACACACACACACACACACACTCCTATGGGATGGTGTAACAATGAAAACTTATTTTTAAAGTAGTGTGCAACTGTACCTTAAGTTCGAAAAATGGTAATATTTTCCCAATACAACACTGTTTGTAGTCCGATGTTACGAGGCACATAGTCGAGATGCTTGTAACCTCCGTCATGCCCCACATGTTGTACACGGATACGTCCATCTGGAATAAGACAATGAAAAAAAAAATAGGTAACACCTGGAGCATCATCATCACCTTTATTAGCCGGTATAATTCTACTACAGGAACTGTGGTCCCCATTAGATTATTAAATCTTATGAAAATACCCCAGGTGCCACGGTGTCGCTCAGCTTAACTTTATTTTATATTCGAACTTTTCTGATAGACACAGGAAGTTATATAGTCATTATTCAACTTCCTTATAGCTTCAAAAACTCAAACTTTTCCCCACCGGGATGATGTTAAATCGCATTCATCACCGAGGAAGTAGAGGGTTTATCGTTGCTGATAGATGCCAAACTAGATGTATTGTTGGCTTATTTTTTCCTGTTATCTTATTTGTTACATAAACCAGATCCATTGTTAAGAACCCATCTAAAAAATATCTTGTCCAGTGAGCTAATTACTAAACAATGTGTCTGGAAATCTGTTTGTTATTATTTTGGTGAAATATTTGTAGACTGCTATACAGCCAGCTGATATAGTGATGATTTTCAAACCTATTTGGTCTTTTTCTGTCTGAAGCTTGAAATGCAGAGAAAGGAATACTCTTCTTAACTTGTATTGAAAATTTAGACAACACAGAGTTTATAGGAGATGTTAAGCATATGCAAAATGGCCTCAGGAGTGGTGGATGTTCCAAAAAAAAAAGGGTGAATGAAAATAGTAATTACAAAAAAAAAAAAAATGCAAAACTGCGACTGAATTTAAAAGGTAGAATAGAGCCAATGTGTGGAAGTGAACTTGTGAGACTAAGAGTCTTTGACTCTTGTCAAAAAGTGCTGTTAGCTTCCTGACCCCTGACACATGACATGCATATTCCGCACAAGGGCAGACAAGGCCCTTCTATAAACATGTCAACTGGGATTCCGGAAAAAAAATACAAGACACGATACAAAACATCATTACTCGAGGAAGTTATTTTATTAACTTACGAGATATAAAGTTTCAAATTTATAAATTGAGTGATAATACGCTGATAAGTGTGCAAATTAAAATGCTTACCCACTCGGCCGTCCCCTTAATCTCCTCCATTCAACATTGCCTATCTATATATACAATAATAACTAGCACGATCGACATGCAGGAAGCGTACATTGTATCCATATTGCCGGTGTTGAAGTTCACGGACTAAGGACTCGATTCAGTTTTATGAAGTTGTCGCTGGTTAGACAGGAAGTCATTCCAGAAATACCCTATGAACCTGCAAAGGCACTTAGTACCGAGTGCATCGACATGCCTGACCAAGTAACGATTCAGTGTCCATGTCTCACAGCCATACAGTAAAACAGATCACAAGTAACTCGAAAATTTGCATCTTTGTCCGCCTGCATGGACATTAACAACGCCATGTGCTCGTGTTGAGCGAGTCCATAACACCATGGACCAGGTCAATCCGTCCAGTGACTTCTTTTCACTACGTTCCCAAAATATGAGAAACTGTTGGTGACTTCATTATCCTCTATAAACGAATAAACAGACTGAATTGTGTCATCCAGCCTCCAAACGACTGGAGCTTGGGTTTGGCCCAGGAGACTTTTGCTGGGATCACACATCCGCGATTTCGCTCTGCAACGGTTGGCGATTTTGAAAATTTTCGAAATCGGCATATACGCTCGACATCGTGGCGACGTCCCTGCGCAATAGTCGCAATAGTCGCGCGGTAAAGTTTGCACGACTTGCGGGTGCCGGCCCGTCGCGCGAAAATTTTGAAATGTTCAAAAAGGTCGCAGAAAGTCTGCGATATTTGCCAAATCGCACGATTATTCGCACGGTTAAGCGATAGACCATCGCAGTATGCGCTCGCATACCCTCGTCAAACGCAGGGGGTCGCGGTGTATGCGAGCGTATAATTATGCGAGCGACTTTGTACATCGTGCGTATGGCAGCGATGCTGCTAAGGAAAGCGAGATGCCAGCGAGAGAGCGGGAGGGTGTGAAAAACCGTTGGCGAGCGACCCTACGCTCGCCTTCACACTGTCCTGCCACACGCTGCTACCCTGCCCGCCTGCAAAATAATAGCCTAATATTTATGAATTTATAATAATAGCATATTATTCCTAACTGCTAAATAATAGCTTAGTGTTCATGAATGGAACATAATAGAATAGTATTCCTAAATGTAAAATAATACCCTAGTGTTCAAAATTGCAAAATAATAGAATAGTATTCCTAACTGCTAAATAATAGCCTACTTTTCATGAATACAAAATAATTGAATAGTATTCCTAAATGCAAGATAATAGCCTGGTTTATATGTCTATATGGGTCGTACAGCGACGCGTCCTCGACGTTTTCTCGACCATGTGTGCGACGTCGAGCGTCGTCGATCGGCTACACGAGGGGCAGTCGTGCATAGTCGCCAGGCCCTGCGTTAATCGCGAACCCTCGCAACGGATTTTACTATTAAAATTGGGCTCCTCTGCGTACAGTCGCGCGCATTCACGCACGATTCACCTCGACGTCCCCTCGCCTGTCAACCTCGTGTGCGTATAGGCGAGCAACCCTCCCTTGCCATGTTGCTGTGAGTTGAAACAGAGGCAAACTCGCAGAGACAATGGCGATGCTCCCACGATTTTGTGCATTTTCAAAATCGCCAACCGTCGCAGAGCGAAATCGCAGATGTGTGATCCCGGCATTTCCCTTCGAATGGCTTCGTCTCCTCATATAGCATTTTGAGTGCCATTCTAACCAATTCTGGGAGAATTAAAGCATCATTAGCAAAATCAAGATCAGTGACCTTGACGACAAATGTTCCGCAACTACTTTGACCATCAACTTCACCTAATACCCAATCCATACAAGCGTTAAAAAGTGATGGAGCAAGGACGCACCCTTGTCTCATTCCTGTATTAACAGGGAAGCTGGAAATCCCTCCCACACTTCATAGCACTCTCAGTCCCAGAGTAAAAGGCAGTCATCAGGTCAGCAGTCATTGCAGGAATCCCACGGATCCTTTTAATGTCTCAGCATCCCTCACGAAGCACTGAGTTATGCCTTCTTGCGATCGACATTGGCTACTATAATCTGTTCTAAATAAATGTTATGCTGGCGCCTAGGCAGTCTTTATAACGCCGGACCTGATTGGCTGGCCTGCTTTCTCGGCTCTCGCCCTGATTGGCTGCCTTCCTCTCCCAGCTCTCGTGGAGGCAGTCACTCAGACATCCTTTTGGTGTTAAATGTTTTTTTTTTTTATTATTATTTACCTTAGCTCACATCTTAAATAAGATAGGCAATTTTACTGAACACCATTAAACGCAGCAGTGATTGTAGACTCTAAATATGTTTGTCACAACTCTGTAAAACAAAAATTAATTTAATAGAGTATAAGTGAGAAAACGGGTCCGCAACGTTTATACCACTTTTACATTATTATAATTGATATGTGCAGCAAATATCGAGTCAGTGCTGATTCCATAAAGAGGAGTTTCGTGAACATAGTGGAATAAACAGACTATGGATAAAACGCGACGTAAGCGAAACACGGACAGATTTAACGTGCCATGTCGCGTCCTCCTTCAGACTGGTGTTGTGTACGAAACAAACGTTTGCTTGCTTCATCATATAGTTTCAGTAGGTTTTTAATAAGTAAAAGAATGACTGGAAATTAAAGAAACCACTCGAGGAACGAAACATTAGAGGACTGAGTTCAGTATGCAAGCGTTTGTTATGACTGTATGAGTGATGCATGTTGTAATAGGCTATTGGAAGGGCACTGCGAATCCACCCAGCACCAACACCGTCAGCGTGCACACCGCTCTGAAGGAGCACGTGACATGGCTATAAATCTCTCCGTGTTTCGCTTACGTCGTGTTTTATCTAAAGTTTGGTTATACCACCATGTTCACAAAACTCCTCTTTATGGAATTTAATGGTTTAGATCAGCACTGACTTAATATTTGCTGCAAATATCAGTTATATGTAAAAGTGGTATAAACATTGCGGACCCGTTCTTCACTAGCACTGTTTTATAGAGTTGTGACAAACATAGTTAGGGTTTTGAATTGCCCATAGTGTATGCGATGTGAACTAAGGTAAATAATATAAAAATATCTAACACCAAGAGCATGTGTAAGTGACTATGGTCTTCACGAGAGTCGGGAGATGAAGCCAGCCAATCAGGGCGAGAGCCGAGAGGGGAGGCCAGCCACTCAGATGCGGCGTTACAATTGCTGCCTAGGCGCAGAGGAACACTTGGTTTGAACATACTATTTTTTTATTTTTATAAAAGCCCCTGTCAATATTCACGTCTAACTATATAATTAACAGGGAGCATGAGCGAGGAGGGGCGTTGTTTCACTCACCCACCGACTCCATCCCAGACGGTTAACACGCGTGAGTTGCGTGGGCGTCACTTTGTTATCCTCCATTCACGGTTCCCTCGAACAGAAACAACCGTATAAGCAGGATCGACGCCCGGTAAACGTGCCACGAGTTGGCATTAATGGCTTGAGCTTGTAACAGTTCTCGATGTAATTTCATGAAGTAGTGGTTCGACACGGTCATTCCACCAATCCTCCATGACCCTGCAATCCCTTGATCCGAAGTCATTGACATGTTTCACCGAGTCTCTATTCAGTGTCCATGTCTCACGACCTTACACAAAATAGGGAACACAAGTGATTTAAAGATTCGCTTCTTTGTCTCCCTGAATAGATACCAACAACGCCATTTACTCGCTTTGTGTGACTATAAAACCGTGGACCAGGCCACTCTAACGAGTGACTTCTTGGTGAAACCCATCGTTTTTATGCGCTACGATACCAAGGTTATGTAAACTTTTGGTGACCTCAATTTCCTCACAGACTGAATTGCGTAATCCAGGGCCGATGTTTTGGCCCTGGAGACGTTCACTCCCAGTGGCTTCGCTTTCTCATGCAGCACCTCAGGAGCCATCACCTGGACCTCCAGTGAGTCCGCGAAAAGTGCATCATCAGGATAAAGAAAAAGGTGCATTAATCTTCTTGTTGCCGACAGATGCTGCGGAACGACTTTGATCAGCAACTTTGCCTAAGACCAAGTCTATGCATACTGTTGAATAGAGATGGAGGAAGGACGCACCCCTGCGTCACTCCTAAATTAATTAATAATTATCCCGGGAAAGCCCAATGTCACCTACAGGTGACACTTTTTTAAATGGCCATATATCTAACCCTTTACAAAATTTTACATTGATAATCTGTTTATAATGTTGTTTAACACTTCTTTTTTTTTTGTATTTCAGCTCTGGTGAATAATATTTTGTTTACGTTAGCTCTGGCAGCTGGTGAAAGAACATGTAGTGCTCCCGTTTTTCATCCCTCTTCACCTATGCCAAAACAATGTATTGCTGCAATATAAAAACAATTTTAAATAATTTTTCCTCTGTGTTTCTCAACAGTTAAATGCCTAATGATAACACTAGTGGGTGTAACAGAATAATTATTATTGGTTCATATGAGGTAATCTCAATGAAACTCACGACTGTCACCTGTAGGTGACACTGGGCATACACTCAACATTTCAGTCTTTTTCCTCCGAGTGCTGATCAATGTTTTCTGGTTTCAGTTTGACTCTTCATGAGATTGCAACAATACTTGAGGTTGTACGTAATGAAGAATTTGATACACTTGTTAAATATTTTGAATGTCTATAACTCAGTTATATAAGTTTTCTTATGGCTGAGTGGTTAGTGTGCGGGCCCCGCATTCCCTACATTCTGAACGACTCTGGTTCGAGTCCGCTGCTACAACCTGGGATTTCTCAGTCACCATCGAGTGGTCTAAGACTACCCACATGTTGTCTTGAAGACCACCCATCATTTGGTGGAGTAGGTAGGAAGACACCTACCGAACGGGCGCAAGCCACTCCCGGTGAGGTATATATGGGAGGTGAGAAGGGAGCTGAAGCCCTCCAAAGACCCTTCCCATGTCCTCACTAACCGTTTCCCTATTGTCTCACCAACACCGGAGAGTAGTTCAGCATGCTCTTTAAAGACAGATCCTCTCTTTATCCACACCACACTACATTCACACAACATATACACCTTTTCCCAAAATTAAAATTTCAAAATGGCGCACATACACCAAGCCTCGGAGTCCCCGCCTGGGGGGGGGGGGGCACAAATTCCCCCAGGGAGGACTCCCCTTCTGGCTGCCGACCCGAGAGGTGTCTTGATAACTCCTCGAACCTCTTTCTTCTCAATTTCTGCAACATTCGCGGTCTTCGCTCTAATTTTTATTCTGTGGAACATCATCTCTCCTCCTCTAAACCTCACCTTCTCTTCCTTACCGAAACACAGGTTTCTGAGGCTACTGACAGCAATCTCTACTCTGTTCCCTCCTACTATCTCTATCCTAAATTTCAATCCAAAGCTGGATGTTGCGCCTACGTGCACAACGACATCACTTGCTCTCGTGCCCACAACCTTGACTCTTCTGAATTTTCCACCATCTGGCTAAGACTTCATTGTCATTCTATTACTAAATACATCTGTGCTGTTTATCTCTCACCTAACTCTACCAACTATGTAAAATTCTTTGACTATTTGAATTCTAAAGTGAAGCACATCTTGACCCACTCTCCGATCGCTGAAATCTCCATCCTAGGAGATTTCAATGTTCACCACCAGCTTTGGCTTTCATCCTCTTTCACTGACCATTGGTGAGCAAGCCTACAACTTTGCTATCCTCAACGACCTAGAGCAGTTGGTCCAGCACCCTACACGTATTTCCGACCGTCTTGGAGATCGACCCAACATTCTGGACCTCTTCCTTACCTCAAACCCTTCTTCTTATTCTGTCAAACTGTTCTCTCCGTTGGGCTCCTCCGATCACAATCTTATTTCTGCATCCTGTCCTATCGCTCCTGTACACCCTCTGGACCCACCGAAGAGGCGATGCTTCTGGCATTTTGCTTCAGCTCGGTGGGAGGACCTGAGGATGTACTTTTCCGATTTCCCGTGGAATGATTATTGCTTCCAGGATAGAGACCCCTCTGTGTGTGCTCAGCGCATCACAGAGGTGATTGTCTCTGGAATGAAGGCATACATTCCTTGTTCTTTCTCTACTCCTCACGCTAAAAAGCTTTGGTTTAATCACGCTTGTTCTCGTGCTGTCAATGATAGAGAGGTAGCTCATAAAAGGTAACAGAGCCTTCAAATTAATGCTAATTATGAACTTTACATTTCTGCCCGAAATCGTGCCAAATCTATTCTCCGACTAACCAAAAATTCTTTCATTAATAAAAAATGTCAAAACCTTGCTTTCTCTAACTCTTCCCGTGACTTCTGGCATCTAGCCAAAAACATCTCCTCCAACTTCACTTCTTCATCTTTACCTCCACTCCTCAGTCCTGACGGCAACACTGCCGTCTCCTCTATCTCTAAGGCTGAACTCTTCTCTCAAACTTTTTCTAAAAACTCCACTCTGGACGATTCTGGGCATATTCCTCCTACTCATCCCCCCTCTGACTCCTTTATGCCTGTTATAAAGATTCTTCAAAATGATGTTTTCTATGCCCTCTCTGGCCTCAATCCTCAGAAGGCTTATGGACCTGATGGAGTGCCTCCTATTGTCCTTAAAAACTGTGCCTCCGTGCTGTCACCCTGCCTGGTCAAACTCTTTCGCCTCTGTCTGTCAACATCCACCTTTCCTTCTTGCTGGAAGTATGCCTTCATACAGCCTGTGCCTAAGAAGGGTGACCGCTCCAATCCCTCAAACTACCGTCCTATAGCTTTACTTTCTTGTCTATCTAAAGCTTTTGAATCAATCCTTAACCGGAAGATTCATAAGCACCTTTCCACTTCTGACCTTGTATCTGATCGCCAGTATGGGTTCCGCAAGGGGCGTTCTACTGGTGATCTCCTAGCCTTCTTAACTGACTCTTGGTCATCCTCTCTTAGCCGTTTCGGTGAAACTTTTGCTATTGCGCTGGACATATCAAAAGCTTTTGATAGGGTCTGGCACAAATCTTTGCTTTTAAACTACCCTCCTACGGTTTCTATCCTTCTCTCTGTACCTTTATCTCCAGTTTCCTTTCTGACCGTTCTATGTCTGCCGTGGTAGACGGTCACTGTTCTTCCCCTAAATCTATTAACAGTGGTGTCCCACAGGGTTCTGTCCTATCTCCCACTCTTTTTCTGTTGTTCATTGATGATCTTCTTTCCAAAACGAACTGTCCTATCCACTCCTACGCCGATGATTCCACTCTGCATTATTCAACTTCTTTTAATAGAAGACCCACCCTTCAGGAACTTAACGACTCAAGGCTGGAGGCTGCAGAACGCTTAGCCTCAGACCTTACTATTATTTCCGATTGGGGCAAGAAGAAACTGGTGTCCTTCAACGCCTCAAAAACACAGTTTCTCCACCTATCCACTCGACACAATCTTCCAAACAACTATCCCCTATTCTTTGACAACACCCAGCTATCACCTTCCTCAACACTAAACATCCTCGGTCTATCCTTAACTCAAAATCTCAACTGGAAACTTCATATCTCATCTCTTACTAAATCAGCTTCCTCGAGGCTGGGCGTTCTGTACCGTCTCCGCCAGTTCTTCTCCCCTGCACAGTTGCTGTCCATATACAGGGGCCTTGTCCGCCCTCGTATGGAGTGGAGGCTAAGGCTCTTTGTCTCATCAGCTCTCCACCTCATACTGATAGTCTTCTACCTCTTAAATTCCGCCGCAATGTTGCCTCTCTTTCTATCTTCAATCGATATTTCCACGCTGACTGCTCTTCTGAACTTGCTAACTGTATGCCTCCCCCCCTCCCGCGGCCCCGCTGCACTCTGCTTTCTACTCATGCTCATCCCTATACTGTCCAAACCCCTTATGCAAGAGTTAACCAGCATCTTCACTCTTTCATCCCTCACGCTGGTAAACTCTGGAACAATCTTCCTTCATCTGTATTTCCTCCTGCCTACAACTTGAACTCTTTCAAGAGGAGGGTATCAGGACACCTCTCCTCCCGAAATTGACCTCTGATTTTCGACACTCCTTTAACCTCTGTTCGGGAGCAGTGAGTAGCGGGCCTTTTTTTCTTTTTTTTTTCTTTGCGCCCTTGAGCTGTCTCCTTAGCTGTAAAAAAAAAAAAATGAGAGAGAGAGAGAGAGAGAGAGAGAGAGAGAGAGAGAGAGAGAGAGAGAGAGAGAGAGAGAGAGAGAGAGAGAGAGAGAGAGAGAGAAAACTGCTTTCCCTTCCTTTACTGAAAGTTGTAGTTATTGATAGGATGCACGAAAGGTCTGCTCTTACCTTCTGTCTGAAGGCTTCAGCAACGGAAGCAGCAAGGGGGGCCGCGGCTGTGGTGACGGCCTTCAGAGATGTAGGTTTGTTGTCATGCGACGCGACTGAGTTTATCATCATTTTAAGGTGATATGGATACAAGACAGCAAGCGTCACCTGTTGGGATGGCTCTGCTATATATATATATATATATATATATATATATATATATATATATATATATATATATATATATATATATATATATATATATATATATATATATATATATATATATATATATATATATATATATATATATATATATATATATATATATATATATATATATATATATATATATATATATATATATATATATATATATATATATATATATATATACGGTTGAATTTATAATTTAACATTTACAAACGTTAAACACATCAAATACATTATAAATATGACACATGGCTTGGCAATTAATTGAGTCGTACCTTATGTTCATTTATCATTTCCAACAGTTTGTCTGAATGACGCGCAATGACAGATGTCCCGCCAAGCATTAAAGTAGCGAAGATAAACATGTGTGCGTAAGCGTGGCTCAGGGAAGTCACCAGCATACAAGTGGAGTAGTCTTCGGGCTGACCGAGCCACTGCTTGTGGTTCACCAAGTGCCTGAAGGAAAGAAGAGGTGGACATTAAGAAAAAACAGTTTCATCAGTTAGTGGAGCAGCCAGATATTTTGGGGTATATCACATACCACAACAGTATCCTTCATAGTAAACAAAATGGAAAAGTAAAACGAAAATACGTTGCAATACACATGATAAATTAAGCGAAACCTAATGGCATTTTATTATTATTATTATTATTATTATTATTATTATTATTATTATTATTATTATTATTATTATTATTATTATTATTATTATTATTATTATTATTATTATTACTATTACTACTATTATTATTACTATTATTATTACTAATGTTAATATAATTATTATTATTATTATTATTATTATTATTATTATTATTATTATTATTATTATTATTATTATTATTATTATTATTATTATTACTATTATTATTTTTCTTCTTCTTCTTCTTGATTCACTTGGACGGTTTCCTCTAGAGTCCGGGTTGATGGGTGGTCTTCAGGACAGCATGTGGATATTTTTAAGCCACTCGGCGGTGACCGAAAAATCCGAGGTGGTAGCATGGGGATTCGAGCCCGCGTCGTCCATCACGCGGTGAATGTGGGCCCAGTACGCTACCACTCAGCCACCGCCTATTATTATTATTATTATTATTATTATTATTATTATTATTATTATTATTATTATTATTATTATTATTGTTATTATTATCATTAGTAGTAGCAGTATTATTATTAGTAGTAGTAGTAGTAGTAATTTATTAGTATTACCAATGATATCATTTTCATTATTATGATCATCATCATCATTAGTAGTAGTAGTAGGAGGAGGAAGAGGAAAACGAGGAGTGCCAAAAGTGGTAGCAAATGGCTCGAGAACTGAAACTTCTTTCAACAGAAGACCCTCTCAACAAGAATTACAAGACTCTTCTTAACCTCAGACTTTGTTATAATTTCCGATTAGTGAAGAAGGAACCTGATGTCTTTCAATGCCTCAAAAACTCAATTTCTTCAAAAAACAACTCGACACAATCTTCCAAACACCTATCCCCTATTCCTCGACAACTCTCAGCTATCACCTTCTTCTACGGTAAACATCTTCGGTCTATCCTTAACTCAAAATCCTAAATGGAAACTTTACCTCTGTTTCACTAAATTAGCTTCCTCGAGGTTTCACGTTCTGTAGCGTCTCCGCCAGCTCTTTTCCTTCGCACAGTTGCTATCTGTATACACGGGCCTTGTCCGTTCTCGTATGAAGTATAAATCTCGAGTGTGGGGGGGGCTCCACTCACACAGCTTTTTTGGACAACGTTGAGTCTAAGGCTCTTCGTCTTATCAACTCCTCTCCTCCTCTTACCGGCAGTCTTCTACCTTTTAAATTTCACTGTCATGTTGCATCTTTCTATCTTCTATCGTTATTTTCACGGTGACTGCTCTTTTGAACTTGCTAACTGCATGCCTTCCCCCCTCCCGCGGCCCTGCTGCACACGACTCTCTACCCAAGCTCATCCGTATACTGTCCCAAATCCTTATGCAAGAGTTAACCAGGATCGTCACTCTTTCACCCCTAACGCTGGTAAATTCGGGAAAAAATCTTCTATCAGCTGTATTTTCCCCTGTCTTCGACTTGGAACTCTTTCAAGAAGAGCGTATCAGGACACCTCTCCTCCCGAAATTGACCTCTCTTTTGGCCACGCATCTGAACTCTTTTCATAGAAGTGATTTGCGGGCTTTTTTTTTCATTAGTATTCTTTTTTTTTTGTTTTTTTTGCCCTTGATCTGTTTCCTTTACTGAAAAAAAAGAAAATGCCGGCAACTAGTCTCAAGACGAGTCAACGATCCTCTTTTTTTTTAAATGGCGCCATGTCCACGCCAATTACGACTCTGCTAACTGATTTGTCGCAGTCGCAGACGGTCTTGACGACTGTCTTGCAGACTGTCTGTGAACTGGTCGGCCGACCAGCTGGCCAACAGTTGTCAAGGAGTTGGCCGACTGTACGTACGTATACCCGACGGTCTTTGCTACTGTCTTGGCGGCAGCCTTGCCGACTGTCGCCGAATTCTACCCAGAATTTTAAAAGGATATTTTACCGTAGACATCTAAATAGCTGTCTTCATGGGTCCTGGGTCATAGAGGCTATAATGGGTTGAGATTCCGTTGTGTCTTGGGTTGCCACCCTTTCCTTAAAATACGGAATCGTCCCGTATTCAAGAGTGAAATGTAGCGTTCCGTTTTGAACCAAAATAGAACGCCATTTGTTCCGTATTTAGCTGTCTGAATGGTCAAGCCAATTAAATCAGTATCTTAAATTTGTAGTAAGCGCATTTTTCGGTTAATCACAAACCAGTCCGTAAAATTTGTCAAGGTTCGTCCTAAAATACGTGTAAAATACGCGACGTAACGTCCCTCCCCCCTTTTCCTCCTTCCTCTACAAGTAGCGGGAAGCAGCTGTCAGTCATGGCAGACTCGAGAAATTTTAGGATCGCCACCCATTCCTTAAAATATGGATCCATTCCGTATTGGAGAGTGAGATGTTGCATTCCATATTTTTCTGACCTCAGGGTGGCAACACTAGCTGTGTAATTCAACCCAAGGGAGAGGCAGCAGGAGTGTTTGCGTGCTGTGCTGGCTCCCGAGTTTGTGCCAGTGAAACGTATCCATGCCCAGAAGTTGTTGTGCTTGTGACTGCAAAATGAAAATATAAATCTCCAGCAGTTAGCCAATATTTTTGAGCCGACAGTCGTCACGAGCGTCTTTCATTAGACGAAGACTGTCGTCACGACCAGGGTTGTTATTTTTTGTATTTAAATTTTTATTTTTATTTTTAAATCATAAAACTTTTTTTTCTAAATCGATTTTTTTTAATAATAAAAATAGTTAAATGAATGTAAACCTCTTAATTATATTGATTAGTTTAAAACACGTTAAAGTATTCTTGTATCATATTCCATCATCACTGGGCAGCCGCAGCAATCCAGCCACTGGCAAGCTCCACACCACAACTCCGTCTAGTCTCTCAAAGGGGGCGGTTACGGGGTATTTTTCGAGGAATAAATTTAAAATCGGATAAGTAGAGGTTTTTAGCCCAAAAGGCCCTTGTAAGGGATAAATTGCTGTGGGTGGAGTTTGTTTTCGTAAAATTAAAATCCCTCCCCACTGGAGACTATTTTTAAATGTCCCGCGCTGTTACGTCATAGCCAGACACACGCGTCAACATATGCAGTATCATTCAATGCTTGTATATACGTAAAACTGCATTATAATTTTTTTTTTCTAAGTAAATTTTGCCAATTGTGATCCTCATATTCCGCGCGGCCCGCTGGGCTGGGAGAAAGGAAGAAGCGGCTAGCCGCTCGGCACAGCAATGCCTCGCGCGACACAAACGAGCGAGGTGCGTTGCAATTTTCCCTCCACTCTAGCCAAAAAAAAACGTCCCTACAAATGAGTTTACAAGCGCAAAGCAACCAGAATAAGCAACAAACACTGTTCGAGAGACAGAATTGCCCACTACGGTCATATAGGAACACCTTGACCTTCTGACCCCCAAACCTTTGATTGATTAAAACTTTTTTTGTAAAGGGGGACCAGATTCCTTATTATTCTCCAGTAAGTCAACAAGGTACAGGTAACTCTCGATTTACGCGAGTTTGTTATACGCGTGTTTGAAATAACGCGGGGTCCAAAATCCAAATAAATGTTTAATTTACCGTTTTTTTCCACTTATACGCGATATTTTATGGAGTGGCCATCATAGGTCTCACGCAACTGGACTCACACGGCGCCGCGGCCACACAGCTGAGCTCAGTTCTCCCCGCGCGCCACTTGAACAACAATACAGTACCCACGCTGCCACGCTACCCAACGATGGGGGTGGGCAGGTAACGGTACCAGTACCAGTACTAATGGTACCAGCTATACGGTACGGTACCGGTACAAATACTAGCCAGGCGCTCATGCTGTCCCTCATTTCTTTCTCAGACGAGTGAAGCTGAGACAGAGTGCCTGATTGGATATCTCGGTGATATGGATATTCTCTCTCTCTCTCTCTCTCTCTCTCTCTCTCCACTGGATGTATAACGCGAAAGTATAGCCCTGTGCGTTATACGCCGAATGTACAAATTTTTAATGATTTTTTTCTTCTTTGGAGTGTTTTTAAGGGTCTTTGTTTCGTCTTATCCAATAACAACAGCAAACTTACCTGTATTATTGTTAATGATCCTTCATAGTACATAGCTGTCTTATAATATGTTACCATAGAATACAGGGCGATCAAATAACTACTATACAAACATTAAATCGGTGGGGGATCACCCATGCCCTGCTGTTATCCCATTTTCCCTTCGGGCTCCATTTAATTGATCTTGATCTTGATGTCACAGCTGGTTTACAATTGTATGACTAAGGAGCAGTACAAGCTACATAAAAAAAATCATATTGGAAAAAAATATCCATGTGTTCATTATAAATTATTAATATTAGTGAGAATAATGGGGTAAATATGATATCAGAAACTGTACATCATGAGTCTTGTACGAGGAGTTATTTCACGTCCAGCCGCCATTTGCATTGTTTACAAACCACACAACCACACCTACACATCAAACAGCTGCATGCCGCGTGTCACCAGAACCGCGTGAATTGTGTCTTGCCTAGTTGTCTGTCATAACCTACGAGTGACTGTGAGAATAATATGCTTATTATGATCTCAGAAGCTGTATATAATCAGTATGTACGAGGAGATATTTTTCGCAACACCAGTCCGACCGCCATTTGCATTGTTTGAAAACCACACGACCACACCCAAACAACAAACAGCTGCATGCCGCGTGTCGTCAGAACCGTGTGAATTGTGTCTTGCCTAGTTGTCTGTCATAACCTACGAGTGATTTTTTTTATTTATTTTTTTTTTTACAGCAAAGGAGACAGCTCAAGAGCACAAAAAAGTAAACATTAATAAAAAAAAAAGCCCGCTACTCGCTGCTCCTAAAAAGAATCCAAAGAGGTGCTTATTATGATATCAGAAGCTGTGCATCATCAGTATGTTTACGGGGATGTAAATCTCACAATACCAGCCCGGCCGCCATTTTCATTGCTTTACTCAATGACACTTGTCAATTCAAACAGTAAAGATTACACCAAAAAATATATAAATTTCGAGAAATTGTACATTGTCAATGTTCTTTAACCCGTACATATTTCTGAGCATTTTAAAAACTTTTTTTTTTTTCAAAATTGTTGTCTTAAGGTATGAGGTGCGCGTTATACGCCGCAAAATACGGTATTTATTTTTCGACCGAAACCTACCTCTTGTTTGATTTACATTGTTTTTGATTTACGCGACCTCTTCAAGGACGCAACACTCGTGTAAATCGAGAGTTACCTGTACACACAATAATATGTGAAAATTTCATGCCAGTCAGATAAATATAAATAGCAAAACAGGGAGAAATGGAAAAAAAATAATCCTTAGGAGCCAATATTTCGAAAAGTAGTTTTTTACACTTCGAAAAATTTCACAAAATCGGTAAAACGTCTGACCGACTTTTGTTAGGTATCATTTAAACTACAACTAAAGGGCAATTTTTGCCCGCTATGAAATTTCAAAAAATGTCAAAAGAAAACGGGAGAAAATTATGAGTGACAAAAAATTGTAATTTTATTTTTTCGATGACAAAACATAATTTTTAAAAAAAATTCTGTCTGGGAAATGTAGATAGGTAAATAAAGTTCTATGGTATTTATTTCAAAGAGTAACTGAAAAATAAAGTGTGAAACAAAAAAAACAAAAATACGCTTCACCCAAATTTTATGAAATTCACAGAATATCATACCTTTACACCTAAAAATAACATACTAAAACCTCAAAGTTATTGGACGAACCATATGCGCAGAAGGACCCCCCCGTACCCGCCTCCCTTAACAGTCTAACCAGATCACTTCATGTTTTGGACATGTCCTGACTAAAATTGCACAAAGAAAAGTGACAGCATCTCCGAATGAAATTATCAGAAAAGGCTGTGGATGACCCATGTACTTATGTGAAGTGACTCTTTGAAAATAGAGGTATATACTTTATAACTCAAATATTTCCTTTATTGGCATTTCCTATATATGGTGTTTTTTGTCCCCTTTAATAGCTTTTCATTTGAGTATTTGGAGGGGCCCAAGCAAGGGGATGGGCAATCATGAGGACATGCTGTCCTCATGATTACCCATCAACCCGAACTCCAGCGAAACTCTCTAAAGAAGATAAAGTTAAGCTTGGATGGAGGGGGGGGGTTATTAGCCAAGCAAGATGGCGGCACTATAAAACAGCTGCCTGCGCCACCAATTGGCTTGGACCAACCAAAAGAGTAAAGATGGGGACATACGCTACAGCTGAGCGTGGCCGCGGTGATCATCTCCGTGGCACTGGCCCTTGAGCCTGTGGTGGGAAGAACCCATCACCCCAGGACAGGGTCAGCGTGACATCTGGGTTACCACAGTTTACCTTCCCAGGTTTCCCCAGGTACCCATTTATCGACCAGCCCGAAAGCGAGGATGAACAGCTGGGTGAGCGGCACGCTGGTTACCCAAGTCGGGATTCTAACCCGGGTCCACGGATTCGTAGCAAGGCACGCTAACCACTAGATATAAGACTACCTACATGCTGTCCTGAAGACCACCCATCAACCCGGTCCCTTGAAGAACCGTCCAAGTCATTCAAGAATGAGCTCCGGGGGGCAGCATGAGCCAAGAAAATCAAATTAAAAGGTTTGAGCCGATACGCTAATACTACACACTAGGTGAAATGTGGGTATTAATGGCCAGGTTTGAAGGAGATAACACCAGTCTCTTGTATATATACATTTTTTGTTTTGTTTTCAGGAGCCGGGTTTTTTAGGTTTTTCTTTTTCTAATACTTTTTGGATATGTGGTCATACACCTTTTTCCTTTATTGCTACCTTTGCTGCTCAACTGAGCTACGACACTTTTCTTTATTTTTCTCTTATTAAGAAAATAACATTCGACTTAACAAAAAAAAAAAAGCGATCAATAGAAATTTTACCCTTTCATTTTTCTTTTCAACAAAGTAATCCCCGCGAATATAGGTTAGTATATTAAAGTCATTATATTTTGTTTATCGAGAAACTAACATTTCGAGAAATCAGCAATTAAATTTTAAATTTACAATATCGTCATGTACGTGAGTAGTTATTCAACCAAAACTATTATATATGATTGATATGCTGTTTTTACATTGTATGTAGCTATTTCTGATTAGTTGGTACCTGATCCCCTCCTTTTCTATGAATATTCTGTTCAAAGCTATACGGGTATCATGGGGATTCCTCCTCTTCTTCCGCCTATTCCAGCTTCTATATCTTCGCAAGGCGATTGGCCCGGCCCATGATGTTATGGACTCGTTCAACACGATTATATGTCGTTGTCGATCTTTTAGCAAGCGGGCAAAGACTCGAATCTTGAAGTTATTTGTGCTCCCTGTCTAACTCAATGGCTTTGAGACATGGACACTGAAAAGTGATTTGGAGAGCCGGGTCGATGCCTTTAGTGCCGTGTCTTCCCAGATGGGGTATCGCTGGATTGACTTAATGTCGAGCCAGCGACTACGAGTTACCAACTTAGTCCGTGAACGCCAAATGGGCGTTCTCCACACCTTCCGGATGTCGTTCCTTCCCCACAGGGTTGTTTTGTATAAGACAACTAGGAGTGGAGGAAACCAAGGACACGCCCATTTTTGGGTTCTAAAAAGTCTTTTATGTCTCACCTACCAAGCTGTAGGGATGGCGAGCTAATAAGGATCAATAATTTTCTCAATAATTTAATAATGAAATGAACCTGACGGTTTGCTTCTCCTCGCCTTGGAACCTCTTCCTTGTCTGTTACGACAGTCACACTGAAGCTTTATTCATCACCTGGCTACCTCGATGTGACATTTCGGACCAGTTTTATATTTTTTTCATCAGCAGCAAACCACTTGACGTGCTGGAGTAGGTAGGGAGACACCTACCAAACGGACGCAAGCCACTCTCGGTGAGGTATATATGGGAGGTGAGAAGGGAGCTGAAGCCCTCCAAAGACCCTTCCCATGTCCTCACTAATCGTTTCCCTATTGTCTCACCAACACCGGAGAGTAACTCAGCATGCTCTCTAAAGACAGAGCCTCTCTCTATCCACACCACACTACATTCACACAACATATACACCTTTTCCCAAAATTGAAATTTCAAAATGGCGCACCTTCACCTTGCCTCGGAGTCCCCGCCTCGGGGGATGACCACAAACTCACCCAGGGAGGACTCCCCTTCTGTCTGCCGACCTGAGAGGTGTCTTGATAACTCCTCGAACCTCTTTCTTCTCAATTTCTGCAACGTTCGCGGTCTTCGTCTCTAATTCACCATCTCTCTTCCTTTAAACCTCACCTTCTCTTCCTCACCAAAACACAGGTTTCTGAGGCCACTGATAGCAATCTCTACTCTGTTCCCTCCTACTACCTCTATCCTAAATTTCAATCCAAAGCTGGATGTTGCGCCTACGTGCACAACGACATCACCTGCTCTCGTGCCCACAACCTTGATTCTTCCGAATTTTCCACCATATGGCTGAGACTTCATTGTCATTCTATTACTATATAGATCTGTGCTGTTTATCTCTCACCTAACTCTACTAACTATGTAAAATTCTTTGACTACTTGAACTCTAAAGTGGAGCACATCTTCACCCACTCTCCCTGAAATATCCATCCTAGGAAATTTCAATGTTCACCACCAGCTTTGGCTTTCATCCTCTTTCACTGACCAGCCTGGAGAACAAGCCTACAATTTTGCTATCCTCAACGATCTAGAGCAGTTGGTCCAGCACTCTACACGTATTTCCGACCGTCTTGGAGACAGGCCCAACATTCTAGACCTCTTCCTCAGCTCAAACCCATCTGCTTATTCTATCAAACTGTTTTCTCCGTTGGGCTCCTCCAATCACAACCTTATTTCTGTATCCAGTCCTATCGCTCTTATACACCCTCTGGACCCACCGAAGAGGCATGCTTCAGGCATTTTGCTTCAGCTCGGTGGGACTACCTGAGGATGTACTCTTCCGATTTCCCGTGGAATGATTATTGCTTCCAGGAGCCAGACCCCTCTGTGTGTGCTCACTGCATCACAGAGGTGATTTTCTCTGGAATGGAGGCATACATTCCACGTACCTTCTCTATTCCTCACGCTAAAAAGTCTTGGTTTAATCACGCTTGTTCTCGTGCTGTCAGTGGTAGAGAGGCAGCTCACAAAAGGTACCAGAGCCTTCGAACTAATGCTAACAATGAACTTTACATTTCTGCCCGGAATTGTTCCAAATCTATTCTCCGACTAACCAAAAGCTCTTTTATTAATAGAAAATGCCAAAACCTTGCTTTCTCTAACTCTTCTCGTGACTCCTGGCATCTAGCCAAAAACATCTATACCAACCTCACTTCTTCATGTTTCCCTCCACTCTTCAGTCCTGACGGCAACACTGCCGTCTCATCTATCTCTAAGGCTGAACTCTTCTCTCAAACTTTTTCTAAAAACTCCACTCTTGACGATTCTGGCCATATTCCTCCTACTCATCCCCCTCTGACTCTTTTATGCCTGTTATAAAGATTCTTCCAAATGATGTTTTCTAAGCCCTCTCTGGCCTCAAACCTCAGAAGGCTTATGGACCTGATGGAGTGCCACAGGGTTCTACCCTATCTCCCACTCTCTTTCTGTTGTTCATTCATGATCTTTCCAAAACGAGCTATCCTATCCATTTTTACGGCGATGACTCCGCCCTGCATTACTCAACTTCTTTTAATAGAAGGCCAACCCTACAGGACTAACGATTCAAAGATGTAGGCAACAGAACGCTTACCTTCAGACCTTAATATTATTTGCGATTGGAGCAAGAGGAACCTGGCGTCCTTCAACGCCTCATAAACACATTTTCTCCACCTATCCACTCGACACAATCTTCCAAACAACTATCCCCTATTCTTTGACAACACTCAGCTCTCACCTTCTTCAACACTAAACATCCTCGGTCTATCCTTAGCTCAAAATCTCAACTAGATACTTCATATCTCATCTCTTACTAAATCAGCTTCCTCGAGGCTGGGCGTTCTGTACCGTCTCCGCAAGTTCTTCTCCCCCGCACAGTTGCTGTCCATTTACAGGGGTCTTGTCCGCCCTCGTATGGAGTATGCATCTCATGTGTGTGGGGGGGTCCACTCACACAGCTCTCCTTGACAGAGTGGAGTCAAAGGCTCTTCGTCTCAACAGGTCTCCTCCTCATACTGATAGTCTTCTACCTCTCAAATTCCGCCGCAATGTTGCCTCTCTTTCTATCTTCTATCGATATTTTCATGCTGACTGCTCTTCTGAGCTCTCTAACTGCATGTCTTCCACCCTCCCGCGCTCCCGCTGCACACGACTTTCTACTCACGCCCATCCCTATACTGTACAAACCCCTTATGCAAGAGTCAACCAGCATCTCCACTCTTTCACCCCTCACGCTGGTAAACTGTGGAACAATCTTCCTTCATCTGTATCTCCTCCTGCCTACGACTTGAACTCTTTCAAGAGTAGGGTACCAGGACACCTCCCCTCCCGAAACTGACATATCTTTTTGGACACTCCTTTGACCTCTTCATTACCAGTAAGTATCGGGCTTTTTTTAATTTTTCTTTACGCCCTTGAACTGTCTCCTTAGCTGTAGAAAGAAAAAAAATAGGTATGATCCGACTTATGGGTTTTCAATTAAGAATTATTTTTATGTAATGTCAATGATTACGTGACATGTAGTTTTCCTCAGTCTTGAATCGTTGCCAGTTGTGTCTGTAACAGATTATTCTGTATATCCTCCAATAAAAAAATATGATTTTTATCTATATTTATCTATCATGATCTGAAGAAAAAAAAGTTGCAAGCATTCCCTTTTTTAATGTCTTACTTGATCATCATCATTCTGGAGACTTCACTGCGGTGCGAGGTCATCGCTCCCTTGCGTAGGCCAGTTGTACCGGAGGAGAAAGGGATTTGACACACAGTCGAGGCCGGGTCCACGTCATCATTCTGAAAACGATCCAATTAGAGAGAGAGAGAGAGAGAGAGAGAGAGAGAGAGAGAGAGAGAGAGAGAGAGAGAGAGAGAGAGAGAGAGAGAGAGAGAGAGAGACACCAAAAAGGAGTCTTCAATAGTCCGGGAGGACTAAACAAAGCTATTCCTGCAAACCTATCCTTTACTCTCACCACATATTCCAATTATCCATGAAAATATTGAACTTGTTTTTAGAGTCTCTATCGTATCAACACTCATTGCATGACCGTCATGCCGTGCATTATCCACACAACATGAAAATCAGGTTTGTGTTGAATCTTAACTTATCTAACTTAAACTCATTGCTTGGAGCCTCACTCAGCTTTCATACCACAACAACCTTATTAATTTCACCTTGATTAAATATTTTCATCAATTTATAAACCTCGCTCAAACTTCATTGTACCCTTTGCCATGTAAGGAACTTTATCCCTAAAAGGCGGGTGATGGGTGATTTCGAGAGATTGAATTAGAACTTGTAGCGGAGAGTTGTGTGTCAGCGCGTCTCCCGAACTGTTACACATCTCATCCCGTCAGCGGGGTTGTGCAGATATCGTTAATGGAAGTACCGATAACAATGGTACCGACATTCTAGTATCGGTAGTACCGGTACCGAAAGAAATATATCCACATTATCGAGATATCCTCTCAGTGTCAGCCTGGCACTGATAGGATAACTCGATGATATGGATATTTTTTCCCTTCCCTCCCAGTCTTCTCTCTCTCTCTCTCTCTCTCTCTCTCTCTCTCTCTCTCTCTCTCTCTCTCTCTCTCTCTCTCTCTCTCTCTCTCTCTCTCTCTCTCTCTCTCTCTCAGGAAGCAGATAATTTTACAAAATTTTCAGAATATGATCGACAAATAGCTTCACAAACTGCAAATTCGCAAAAAAAAAAAAAAAAACATTAAAATACGTATTTAAGGATATATGGTCGCCAATTCTCCCAGAAGGGGCCTAAGACGGCAATACCAAGTGTAACTAAATGTAGTAAAAATAATAGCAGCTGCAGGATAAAGCAAGCGGTAGGTATAAATGTGTACTGTACAAACAGTAGAAGTATTAGGAGAAAAAAAAAATATTGAGGGGAAAGGCGTGCGTAGAGAAATTTTATATGATAGCGATCACAGAGTCATGGGTAAACACTGCAGACAGACACTTTCTCCCAGAATTAGTAATTGAAGGGTACAAGTTATTCCACCAATATCGAATAGGCAGGAAGGGGGGTGGGGTCGCACGCTTCGTCAGGGACAATATTAAGTGTGTCATTAGCACCTCAATCAATGTAGATAACAATACAGAATCCCTCTGGATAGAAACAATAGGTAGGAATTAGAAGCTTGTCATAGGATTACTTTACAGACCGCCCAACCTTGCCAGGGACAGTAGCCAACCCGTTTTACAGGAAATTAGTAAGGCTTTAAGATTTAGAAATGTTCGTGTAATTGGGGATTTCAATTATAGGAACATAGAGTGACATACTTAAACCGGAGACCAAGAGGCTCAAGATTTGTTACATGTGATACAGGATAATTTCCTTAAGCAGTTAATCAAAACACCAACGAGGGAAGGAAATATTTTGGATTTGTTGTTAACTAAAAGTGAGTAGGTAGAGGCTTGATCCTCGTTTACATTCAGTACGGGCGTACGCTCCAGTACCCTGTTCCCTTACTGCACCCATACCTCACTGCCACCTATCATCCTCGTCCATGTAGCTATCCAGTCTACTCTTAAAACAAGCTATCGTCCCTGCACTAATTATGTGATTGCTGAGTCTATTACATTCCCCCACCACCCTATTACTAAACCAATGCTTGCCTATATCTCTCCTAAATCTATACTTTTCTAATTTAAATCCATTACTGCGTGTTCTATCCAGCTGGCTAATTCTCAGTACTTGATTTATATCGCCTTTGTTGTAACCCTCGACCCATTTGAATACTTCTATCAGATCTCCCCGCACTCTTCGTCTTTCTAGTGAATGTAAGTTTAGATGTTTCAGCCTATTTTGATATGGGGGGTTCCTCAGCCCCTGAATCATCTTGGTCATCCTCCTCTGAACTGATTTTAGCAAGATGATGTCCATTCTGTTGTGTGGGCACCAAAACTGGACAGCATAATCTAAGTGTGCCCTAACTAACGCTAAATAGACTCTGAGGATGACCTCTGCACTCCTGTTGGTTACCGTCCTTTTAATGATCCCTAATACCCTGTTAGCCCTATTCCTCGCACTAATACATTGCTTCCTTAGTTTTAGGTCAGAGTTCACTAACACTCCCAAATCCCTTTCACACTCTGATCTGCCTATTGCTGTGGAGTCTAAACTATGCCTGTGTAATGGGTTGCGTGTTCCTAAACTAAGTACGCTACACTTGGCGATGCTAAAGCTCATCTGCCATTTCATAGACCAAGCTGACAGTTTGTTGAGATCCTCCTGCAGTGCTCTAGCATCCTTCCCTGTCCTAATAGTGCGTCCTATTTTGGTCTCATTTGCAAATTTACCTATGTCACTAGTTATTCCATTGTCTATGTCATTGATGTAGATAATAAATAAAAGCGCAGTAACCCCACTGGTAACATTACCCCATTCGGATTTTTTTACCGTTAATGGTAACCCTCTGTTTCCTGTCGCTAATCCATGCCTTAATCCAATCAAATACCTTCCCTCTTATTCCATGACCCCTGACTTTATTTAACAGTCTCTGGTGAGGTACCTTATCGAAGGCCTAAAATCAAGATAAACTACATCATAGTTCTCATCATTGTCAGCAGTCTCGTATACTCTATTTTAAAAGGATAAAAGATTAAGATTAATGAGGCACGACTTTCCTTTAATAAACCCATGCTGTGAGTCGTGAATTAAATTATGTCTATCAATATGGTCCCTGATACTATCAGCTATTATTGACTCAATCATTTTACCTATAACTGACGTCAAACTAATCGGCCTATAGTTTTCCATAGAAGATTTGTCACTCTTCTTAAATACTGGAATAAAGTGTGTCTGTCTCCATGAAACAGGCACCACCCCTGTGTCTAGTGACTTCCTAAATACTTATGTTAACTGTCCACTGATTTCAGTTTCACATTCCTTTACTACCCTGGGAAAAAGTTCATCTGGCCCTGGCGCCTTCGTGACTTTAAGTCTATATATCTGTCTAATCACGAGCTCCCTACTTATTTTGATGTCGGTTAATCCTTCCATCTCTTCTCCCCTGTAGATCTGTTCTCCCTGAGGTATATCATCTAATCTTTCTTTGGTAAATACAGTTAAGAAATATCTATTTAACGCCTCGCTCATTACCTCATCTCTATCAATCAGTGATTCTCGTGACTTAACCCTATAAAGTCCGACGTTTTCAAATTTTCGCGCTCGTAACACCTAGCATCGTACTCATTTTTCTGAACAACGATAACGCTCATGAACATTAAGTACTGGTACCGAATCAATAGTGTAAAACAATAGTGAATAATGAGTGAAAAGAAGCTAGTGGAAAGTAAAAAAGGGTATAAAAAAAACGGAGGCAACTCTCTTTCCCCCCCTCCCTCCCAACCTACCTTCCTCCCTCCTACCCTCCCTCCCTCTGTCGCTTGTCTCAGGTGGTGTAGGAAGAATGGAGACATCTCCACTCGCAAAACAAATATCGTATACACGTATCATTTATGTATACCTCGCTGTTAATTTTCTTCCTCTTCTTCTTCCTCTTCTTTTTCTTCTTCCTCTTCCTCTTCTTCTTCTTCTTCCTCTTCCTTCTTCCTCTTCCTCTTCGTCTTCTTCTTCAGTCGTGACCCAGCCTTCCTTGAGGTCAGGTCATCGACACTCGCTGCTGCTCAGCCAGCCGCCTCCACAACACACTGCTTCCCTGCATTATATGGAGACCTACCGTTAACAGTCTTGCCCATTGTTGTGTTAACATCGTTGTGCTATTACAACATCATCGCGCTAATTACGTCGTCGTGTACTGTGCTGCCTCGTTGTGCTGGTGTTGTGTAGTGTGGAGCAGCCGAGGCACCTCGACCACTGCTACCCTACAACCCAACGAACGCTAAGTCTACTGATATAATCACTGCACTATCTTGCCCTTACATACCTTATAGTGCTTGCTCTAGACTTTCCTTGACTTTCCTAGGCTTTTCGTAGTATTTAGCGCCACGTTTTCCATTGTCCAGCCCCTCGCTTTGTTTCCCTCAAGTGGCGGATTCTGAGAAGGGCCGTAAGTTAAGGCCCACGCGCTGCCTTAACTTGACCAAGGCGCCGTTAGCTGCGGCCGCGCCGCAGCGCCATATCTCTGCATTCCTTTCCCATACTCAAAACTTTTTGAGGCCGCCGTAAGGGGGCCGTAGGGCGCGTGGCTCTGCAAGGCGGCCGCGTCTCGGTGGCCAATCAGGGGCAAGTTCTAGTCGGCAAATAGGAAGCGTCGACCAATCGCGGGATATAAACACAAGTCAGCTGTTGTGCGAACGTTCCCGCGGTGCCCACCCTCTCACGACAATGGAGCCTCTCTCCTCACCCCCTACCTTGCCCCCTACGAAGAAAAGGAGGCCGAACTTTTCGGAAGAGGAGCTACTAATGCTAATAGCACTGACACAAACCTAACCGAACTAACCCTACCTTTGTTCATAACCTCAGAAGCTAACACCACTTTTGTGAAAAGTTACCTTTAACATTTATCAGCACTATGGTATATATACAACACTTGCAACACAGCGATGTCCCTGCTCACCCACGCGTGCAAGATACTACGTTGCGAAGGATGGGGGGTGGATCCTCAAGTTTGTAGGTTTTAGGAAGGGAAATATGAGGAAAATGGTGTCGTGCGCGTAAACTGCATGCATATATATTTACCCCGTCTTCAATTGTGATGCTGTCCATAAATGGATGAAGGGCTCTAATAAGGGGGATATTCATAAGGTGGAAGTGTAGGAGGAGGACGAGGGGGACGGGGAGATGGACGTGCGGTCAGCGTAGGTGGAAGCTGAAGAGGAGGAAGAAGAAGAAGAAGAAGAAGAAGAAGAAGAAGAAGAAGAAGAAGAAGAAGAAGAAGAAGAAGAAGAAGAAGAAGAAGAAGAAGAAGAAGAAGAAGAAGAAGAAGAAGAAGAAGAAGAACGAGAGTGGAAGCAAGCAGGCTGGGTGAGGGAGAGAGTTTGGGAAGAGGTGGGTCTAACTTTCAGAGAGCGCGCCTTGGAGCGGGTCAGAACAGTGGTAGGGGTGTAGAAGGAGGTGAAAGAGGACGAAGCGGAGGTGGATACAGATGTATTAAGAGACGAAGAAGAAGAAGAAGAAGAAGAAGAAGAGGAGAAGGAGGTGGAAGAGGACGAAGCGGAGGTGGAGACAGATGTACTAAGAGACGAAGAAGAAGAAGAAGAAGAAGAAGAAGAAGAAGAAGAAGAAGCGGCGGTGGCGTGCGTGTTTAGGTGCATGAGAGCAAGACACTTCGACAAGCCCTGCTCTAAATCTGAAATCCTAATCTCCATGAGACAGTGTCTGCATGACTCCGCACCCTTGTCATAATATTGTTGAGCAAATCGCCCCTCGCAACGGGAGCAGTTGCGTAGTGGTGGGGAAGGCATACCGTTATCTTTGGTTTATTTATTACTTTTTGACTTGAGTCAGCGAGAATGAGTGGCGAAGGGTCAGGTGGAAACCATTAACCGCGTCGGCTCGGCCAGGTGTTCAGATTAAGGCTAATCTCCAGGGAATATTCGCGGTCGGGTCGGGAGGAGTCGGAATATTTATGGCCCTGGGGGCGGATTCTGAAACGAAGTTACGGCGTCGTATCTGCTTAAGGCGCCGCAAGTCCGGCCGTAGCACTTCCGCTGGTATACTCAAAACACTGGCGCGGCCATTTTGAGGAGAGTTGCGGCGCCGCAGGTTAAGGCGGGTGTGGGCCGCCCTAAGTGAGTTACGGCCTCCTCTCCCTGCACGCCTTCGCTGCTACAAGTGGAACATACAGCCTTCATACAGGTATGAAATGCATATAAACGATGTTTTACGTAGTTATACTACGTAGTTCCACAATTGTAAGAAGTGAATGAACTACCAGTAAGATGTTTAGTAATACAGTAACTAGGAAGTTAGAAGATAAGAACGCAGGAGTCTGCAAGAGGCCGGTAGGCTTGTACAAGGCAGCTCCTTTGAACCTAAGCTCCCGTGTATCTAACCCCACGTAATATCGCTGTCCATAAATTTATCTAATCTATTTTTGAATGTGACAATTGTATTGGCACTCACCACATGACTGCTAAGCCTATTCCACTCATCCACCACCCTGTTAGTAAACCAATTTTTGCCTATGTCCCTGTTGAATCTGAATTCATCAAGTTTAAACCTATTACTTCGTGTCCTACCCGGTTCTCTTACTAACAAAACCTTATGAATATCCCCCTTATTAGAGCCCTTCATCCATTTATGGACAGCATCACAATTGAAGACGGGGTAAATATATATGCATGCAGTTTACGCGCACGACACCATTTTCCTCATATTTCCCTTCCTAAAACCTACAAACTTGAGGATCCACCCCCCATCCTTCGCAACGTAGTATCTTGCACGCGTGGGTGAGCAGGGACATCGCTGTGTTGCAAGTGTTGTATACCATAGTGCTGATAAATGTTAAAGGTAACTTTTCACAAAAGTGGTGTTAGCTTCTGAGGTTATGAACAACGGTAGGGTTAGTTCGGTTAGGCTTGTGTCAGTGCTATTAGCATTAGTAGCTCCTCTTCCGAAAAGTTCGGCCTCCTTTTCTTCGTAGGGGGCAAGGTAGGGGGTGAGGAGAGAGGCTCCATTGTCGTGAGAGGGTGGGCACCGCGGGAACGTTCGCACAACAGCTGACATGTGTTTACATCCCGTGATTGGTCGACGCATCCTATTTGCCGACTAGAACTTGCCTCTGATTGGCCACCGAGACGCGGCCGCCTTGCAGCGCCACGCGCCCTACGGCCCCCTTACGGCGGCCTTAAAAAGTTTTGAGTATGGGAAAGGAATGCAGAGATATGGCGCTGCGGCGCGGCCGCAGCTAACGGCGCCTTGGTCAAGTTAAGGCAGCGCGCGGGCCTTAACTTACGGCCCTTCTCAGAATCCGCCACTTGAGGGAAACAAAGCGAGGGGCTGGACAATGGAAAACGTGGCGCTAAATACTAGGAAAAGCCTAGGAAAGTCAAGGAAAGTCTAGAGCAAGCACTATAAGGTATGTAAGGGCAAGATAGTGCAGTGATTATATCAGTAGACTTAGCGTTCGTTGGGTTGTAGGGTAGCAGTGGTCGAGGTGCCCCGGCTGTTCCACATTACACAACACCAGCACAACGAGGTAGCACAGTACACGACGACGTAATTAGCGCGATGATGTTGTAATAGCACAACGATGTTAACATAACAATGGGCAAAACTTAACGGTAGGTCTCCATATAATGCAGGGAAGCAGTGTGTTGTGGAGGCGGCTGGCTGAGCAGCAACGAGTGTCGATGACCTGACCTCAAGGAAGGCTGGGTCACGACTGAAGAAGAAGACGAAAAGGAAGAAGAAGAAGAAGAGGAAGAAGAAGAAGAAGAGGAAGAGGAAGAAGAAAAGGAAGAGGAAAAAGAAGAAGAAGAAAATTAACAGCGAGGTATACATAAATGATGCGTGTATACGATATTTGTTTTGCGAGTGGAGATGTCTCCATTCTTCCTACACCACCTGAGACAAGCGACAGAGGGAGGGAGGGTAGGAGGGAGGAAGGTAGGTTGGGAGGGAGGGAGGGAGGGAGGGAAAGAGAGTTGCCTCCGTTTTTTTTATACCCTTTTTTACTTTCCACTAGCTTCTTTTCACTCATTATTCACTATTGTTTTACACTATTGATTCGGTACCAGTACTTAGTGTTCATGAGCGTTATCGTTGTTCAGAAAAATGAGTACGATGCTAGGTGTTACGAGCGCGAAAATTTGAAAACGTCGGACCTTATAGGGTTAAGTCAGGAGAATCACTGATTGATAGAGATGAGGTAATGAGCGAGGCGTTAAATAGATATTTCTTAACTGTATTTACCAAAGAAAGATTAGATGATATACCTCAGGGAGAACAGATCTACAGGGGAGAAGAGATGGAAGGATTAACCGACATCAAAATAAGTAGGGAGCTCGTGATTAGACAGATATATAGACTTAAAGTCACGAAGGCGCCAGGGCCAGATGAACTTTTTCCCAGGGTAGTAAAGGAATGTGAAACTGAAATCAGTGGACAGTTAACATAAGTATTTAGGAAGTCACTAGACACAGGGGTGGTGCCTGTTTCATGGAGACAGACACACTTTATTCCAGTATTTAAGAAGAGTGACAAATCTTGTATGGAAAACTATAGGCCGATTACTTTGACGTCAGTTATAGGTAAAATGATTGAGTCAATAATAGCTGATAGTATCAGGGACCATATTGACAGACATAATTTAATTCACGACTCACAGCATGGGTTTATTAAAGGAAAGTCGTGCCTCATTAATTTTAATCTTTTATCCTTTTAAAATAGAGTATACGAGACTGCTGACAATGATGAGAACTATGATGTAGCTCGATAAGGTACCTCACCAGAGACTGTTAAATAAAGTCAGGGGTCATGGAATAAGAGGGAAGGTATTTGATTGGATTAAGGCATGGATTAGCGACAGGAAACAGAGGGTTACCATTAACGGTAAAAAAATCCGAATGGGGTATTGTTACCAGTGAGGTTACTGCGCTTTTATTTATTATCTACATCAATGACATAGACAATGGAATAACTAGTGACATAGGTAAATTTGCAAATGAGACCAAAATAGGACGCACTATTAGGACAGGGAAGGATGCTAGAGCACTGCAGGAGGATCTCAACAAACTGTCAGCTTGGTCTATGAAATGGCAGATGAGCTTTAGCATCGCCAAGTGTAGCGTACTTAGTTTAGGAACACGCAACCCATTACACAAGCATAGTTTAGACTCCACAGCAATAGGCAGATCAGAGTGTGAAAGGGATTTGGGAGTGTTAGTGAACTCTGACCTAAAACTAAGGAAGCAATGTATTAGTGCGAAGAATAGGGCTCACAGGGTATTAGGGATTATTAAAAGGACAGTAACCAACAGGAGTGCAGAGGTCATCCTCAGAGTCTATTTAGCGTTAGTTAGGGCACACTTAGATTATGCTGTCCAGTTTTGGTGCCCACACAACAGAATGGACATCATCTTGCTAAAATCAGTTCAGAGGAGGATGACCAAGATGATTCAGGGGCTGAGGAACCCCCCATATCAAAATAGGCTGAAACATCTAAACTTACATTCACTAGAAAGACGAAGAGTGCAGGGAGATCTGATAGAAGTATTCAAATGGGTCGAGGGTTACAACAAAGGCGATATAAATCAAGTACTGAGAATTAGCCAGCTGGATAGAACACGCAGTAATGGATTTAAATTAGAAAAGTATAGATTTAGGAGAGGTATAGGCAAGCATTGGTTTAGTAATAGGGTGGTGGGGGAATGTAATAGACTCAGCAATCACATAATTAGTGCAGGGACGATAGCTTGTTTTAAGAGTAGACTGGATAGCTACATGGACGAGGATGATAGGTGGCAGTGAGGTATGGGTGCAGTAAGGGTACAGGGTACTGGAGTGTACGCTCGTATTGAATGTAAACGAGGATCAAGCCTTTACCTGTAACCCCTAAAACTACACCTCCCCCATCTTGAGTAGTGTGTGTGTGTGTGGGGGGGGGATTTTGGAGCTGCCCCGTGTAGGCCACTCGGCCTCTTGCAGTTTCCTTATGTTCTTATGTTCTTATTTTATCTTTTTAAACGGCTTTTTGCTTGACGGGATGGTAGCGAAGGGCTGAGAAGTGATAGCACGCAGCGGATACGTGTGGCTCCCTGATTCATGGCCTGCGTGGAGGTGTGTAAACCCGGGCTGCCAGGGATGCCAACCGTAGCACTCACGCTATGAAAGCAATTATACCTATATATTTACCATTTAATCGACCATTTTATTTGTGAAGCTACATCGAAAAATATGTATAATCACACTAATGCGTGTAAAATGCTTCAGTTACCAGGATTTCCATGTTGAGGTGTTTGCGAAACCCATCAACGCAACCCCTAGGAAGGGAAGTGGCCGGGGTCAACTTATAGTGCCAACAGAAAGGGGACACCGTGTAAGAGGAAGGTGGTGGGGGAGATGTATGGTATAGCTGTCTGACGCGACTTTGCCCAACAAAGCTGTGTCTATCAACAAGTTTTTGTTTGTAGACATTCGCTTCTAAGCATACGCCGTTAGCGCGAGGCCAGCTCCATACAAAGGGACAGCTTCGTACACAATACCGGTATGTACTCATATTTTTCCCACATTTCCCTTCATCTCTCCCTACTTTCTGTACCTCTTTCCAATCCTCCTCCGTTGCCCCACCTACATATTATTATCCTTGCCGCGCCCTAATCCATATTACTCTTCCTACTTTTTTACACACCGTACTGGTGCTCCTCTTCCTCTTCCTCTTCCTCCTCCTCCTCCCACTCATCCTCCTGCTTCTCCTTTGCCCATCACAGAGAAAATCACATCACATTACATTCCTCGTTTAGCTGTTTGCTCAGGCTACATACAGATGGCGCTTTTGTTCCTGCCAACCAAGGACGTCTGAGTCTGAGTCGAGTTAGTCGTTAGCCTCAGTTGAGCTGCCTGCTGGTGAGGGTCTGCTGTCACAAGTGTTTCGTTCCTCACCATCTTTTTATATATTTTTTTAACTTAACCAATTGTTCTTGTTATATATTCTTAAACTAAAACAATTCTTACAACCATATGATGGATGAGGAAGTATTAACGAAACGTGGTAGAGAAAAAAAATGCTCATAACGGATTCTTTTACGTATTTGACAATAAAATGTAAAGATGGCAGCGAGGTGAAATGTCTGCGTTGTGAGCAATAAAATCGATGCAAAGCACGGCTCCATACTAAAGCTGGAAACGTAGTGAGGGAGCTGAACAGCCATTCGCATGATGCTTCTGCAGGTCACGACCGGATATTAATCTTCGAAGACAGAGCTGACTACAGCACTTAGTACCATCTGAAATGTAGTTTGCAGATGGTACATTCAGTATTGCTGCCAGCCTCTTTTCTCAGATCTATGTAATTATGGTAAAAAAAAAACATGGAGTTACTCCTACGGTTCATGCTCTCTTGCCTAACAAGCAATGCACCACATGCGTGAGAACGTTCGAGTTATTGAAAGAAATGGAACCCATCTTGAAACCCAATTCAATCGTCTGTGATTTTGAACCAGCTACGCACAATGCTATGAAAGACACATTCCCTGATGTTCATATAAAAGGATGTTTTTTTTTAAATTTAGTTCTAAATAGGCAAAAACATCTAGCTATTTTGGGGATCACAAATTTGTATTAACACTAATCCAGATTTCGCGTTAAAAGTCAAAAGGATTATTGCCATTTCCTTTGTACCTCTGAACAAGATCGATGAATATGTGGATGCTCTAGCGACCGAACTGCCGCAAGAACTTGATGATTTACTAAACTGGTTTGAGGATACATATGTTGGTCGTTCGAACAGACGAGGAAATGGAAGACGAACTCCTTTATTTCGCCCTGAGATTTGGAACCTCCATCAGAGAATATTAAACGGGGAAGACCTCACAAACAATAATCCGGAGGCAGCCCACCGTCGATTGAAATACGAACTTGGCATGCAACATCCAGCCATATGAAAATTAATTGATGGATGCTATCGAACACTTGAGGAGCCTTGCTCATAATTACCAAATTAATAACGGTGTGTAACAGTTTTTTGTGTTTAAAACTATTTAATGTTTTTAATTTTTAATAAAGTTAGTTTTAAAACTTTCTAAAGTTTGTTTTTAAGTTCTTACTAAAACTTTTAAAAGTTATGTTTTTAATTTAGCAGTTTTAAGCTTCTTTTTACTTGTTTACCTCAAACAATACTGAATTGAGCCCAATTGTCCCATGACGCCCAAACTGCCGCGCCCAAACGGCCGCGCCAAAATGGCTGAGCCCAATTGTCCCATTCCGGTCTAAAGCAGGGGTTCGCGAACCCCTGGTGGGTTGCGGAGGATTGAGGGGGTGGGGTCGTAAAGCTTTGCTAGAAACGGCTTGGCAAAATATTTTTTTTAGCTTATCGTTTCGAGATAGTTTTCTGTTTTAATTCTATTGGTGTTGTTTGTTTCTGCTGGTGTTTTTGTTTTTTGTTTTTTTTTGGGGGGTATTTAGTTGGGGATATACCCCAAGGGAGAAAGGCGGTGCATGCCGCGCAACCACCCAGACAGCTGGTAGAGAGATACCAAATTCTTTAAAGGGGGAGGCCCAATAACGGGGCTGAGGGTGTCGAAAAGAACCCACCTTTCCACCCCCATGGCACCAGGTAGGTCTCGAACCTACGCCCTAGCACCCCGCCGAAGCGCAAGGCGGAGACTACCACGGGACCACGGGAGCCCCCTGCTGCTGGTGTGTTGAGAGGGAACATCGGGGTATCTTTCAGGGACATGTCAGGGCCGGTTTTGTTTGAAATTTGATGTGTAATAAAGGTGTAAAACAAATTACTGATAGCAGGGGCGCGTGGGTTTCAATTTTGTTTTAATGGGTCGTGAGTGTAAATACGTTTGGAAACATTGCACTATAGAATGACACACACACACACACACACACACACACACACACACACACACACACACACACACACACACACACACAGAGGGGGGGTATAATTGCTGGCGATGACGAGTCTAGCCTGTGATCAGGCCATGGTGAATTGCACACTAAGGGACGGAGACAGGGAGGAAGAGAAGAACAGAGAGCGAGTGATAAGAAAATACAGATAGAGGCTGTGAGAAGGAAGAGAACAAGGATAAGGAGTGAGGAAAACATATGGAGAGATTGAGAGGAGAAACTGAAAGGGAAAAGGATACGGTGAGAAGGGAGAGGAAGGTAGAGGATGCGGAATGATCGTGTGTGTGTGTGTGTGTGTGTGTGTGTGTGTGTGTTAACCTAATGTAAAAGGGTAGGAAAAAGAGAGGGAGAGAGAAAGAGTGAGTGAGAAGGAAATGGACTGAGGGTGTGAGAAGGGAGGAAACTAGGGAAAGGAGAGAGAGAGAGAGAGAGAGAGAGAGAGAGAGAGAGAGAGAGAGAGAGAGAGAGAGAGAAAGGAAGGAAGGGGAGGAAAGGAGGGGCATGTAAAGAATGAGGATAGAGAGAGAAAAGGTGTGTGAGTGGGAGGGATATAAATACATAAATAAAAATGCTGGGGTGAGGGAAAAACAAATAGAAATGAGAAAACTAAGGGGAGGGAGGAAGTTAGCGGGTGAGAAATGAGATACACTCTCTCTCTCTCTCTCTCTCTCTCTCTCTCTCTCTCTCTCTCTCTCTCTCTCTCTCTCTCTCTCTCTCTCTCTCTCTCTCTCTCTCTAATAATTCACTTTTTCGAAAAAAAATCAGCATATATAGTTATTATTAAGGGCCTCATAGTCTAATATCAACAACAGATGGTATTAGCAAACTTATAACAAAGAAGAATGACATGAACAAATGCATAAATAGTTAAGCTAATAAAATTATTGAATTGGGAGGGAGGCTGCAACAACGTCGAGCGAGATAGCAACGTGGCGGCAAGATGGAAGTGAGGCCAAATAGTACTGGCAGCGCTAACAATATCGGAACCTAAGCGGTACTGGTACCCGGTTCCGGAACTGTGTACCGGTGCCATTAGTGCCCCCGCAGAACCGGTTCCGCTTCGGTTTACGTATCGCTCGTGCCGCTAAGGAGCCGGAATCGCTTAGTTTCTTGGACTTGGGCCTCTCGTACTAAAGATCACGCCAATCATACGTTTGCCTATCATTCAACCAGGAGACCTCACCAACAGGCATATACATCGGTGGTGCACGACTGGTTGAGCACGACACATCACCGCCTGCCTATTGCTGGACGAGTTTTCTCCATGAGAAGGCACGAAATCTTTACTTGAGGCATCGCTTCGTAGGCCATCAAGCCAGTAATCGCAGACCTCCATGGATGGCACTGCGTTGAGTGTCTTAGCGCTTCATTTGGAGTGTTTTTTCTATTAGTGACTTTCGTGACTGTTGCTAATATACAACTTCTGGCAGTAAGTAGTTATAGTGTTTCTTGCACATAAAATAATGCATGGTACGTTGATCTCTACACAGTACCTAAAAACTATACATACACGCACATATATATGAAACACTAGCAAACAGACTCACGAAGACGGATGGGCTACTTCCCTACCTGGGTCACGGGTGGCAAAGGATCGTGGGCCGCCAAGTCGTCGATGGTTGACGTTCCAGCGGCGCCACCGATCACCCAAATCTTCTTGAGAGTGTCAGGGGGCAGCAGTGAGAAGGCAGCCTCCGCAGTGGATAGCAGGTCGACATGTACTACAGCCCACTGAGCACCAACCAGCCGCGTGCAGTGCACCAGGTCATCTAGGGAACATTTAACTATTAACAAAGCGTCGCTAGATCTCAGGAACGTGATCAATCCAGAAATTTTACTCTAGAAAAAAATGGCTGAATATTTGTTTTCGGACAATATTTTGTCAACTTTTTACTTTCATTAAACCAAGCGATATGAATATCTGTAACATGTTATTAATTTCAATAAATAATAAATAAGCATTTCGCGCAGGTTTTTGAGGAAAGGAAGGAAAATACTGAGGTCTTTGAATTAGCGCGCATATGATTTTCTGAAGATGCCAAACAATAAGGACGTGTGCAAAGTGAGTTTGTACTGTAATGGTAAAATAGACGACACTAATAATAGAAGACATATACGAAATTACTGAGACCAAGGTCAATGTCGTTGATGTAAATGACGAAGAGAACGGGTCCCAGGACAGAGCCTTGGGGGACACCACTAGTGACTAGTATCCACTCAGGGGTCACTTCATTTAGTACAGCTCTGTGCTTTCTATTGCTTAGCCAGTGCTTGATTCATTCGTGAAGCCTACCCCCGATACCTATTTACTTGATTTTTTTAAGCAACTTGTAGTGTGGAACTTTATCAAACGCCTTCTGGAAGTCCAAATAAATAATATCAAGTGATTTAGAAACATCATAGACTGCAAAATGCTCGTTATAGAACGTTAATAGATTCGACAAACAAGATCTGTTGTTATGGGAACCATGTTGCGAGTCCAGGATTAGCGAATTACACTCTAGGTAGTTAACTACTTTATCTCGAATGATTGTTTCAAATAATTTACCAATAATTGAAGTTAAGCTGATTGGCCTGTAATTATCCGGTAGTTTTCGGTCGCCTTTTTTGAAAATGGGTCATAGACTTCACAACTAGTTGACGGGAAATCTCTTCAGTCTTGGCGCGCTGGCTTCGCGTAAGGGCCGATTATAATGGGTGTTACGTTAGCCATTTTCCAATCACTAGGAACGATACAATGGTGCAAAGACATATTAAACAGAATTGTTAAAGGTCTGAGTATCTCTGTAGATATTTCTTAAAGTAATTTTGGATATATTTTATCAGGTCCTGGACTTTTGTTAGTTTTAAGTGACTGCAGCGCTTTGAAAACCTCATATGTACTGATTTCAAAGTCAGGCCTGGTTAGAGACATCGAATGTTACCGATGATTATGACTCTCTCAAAGACTTCATGCTGTTGAGGGAACTTGATCATTTCCTATTGTCCCTCAACACAGATTTGCGTCTCTTTGTGAAGGAACGCCTACCAACTACTCTGTTGGCCGCTGTACAGCTTGCTGACAATTGGGCGTCTGCTCACAATGTGTACCCCAAGTCACAATTTGGCCATCTCTTTGATAAGAAACCCTCTAAGCCATCTTCCTCCTCATCTAAAGCACAACCTTCTCAGGTTCCTTCTCAGCACGTCTGCTATACGGTGTCATAATTGTGGAGAAGAGGGCCATATTCGGCCTCGATGCCCCCAAAACCTCAGAGCGTTCAAGGACGGCGCCGCTGCTCAGCCACATAACTATGTAACTATGACTCTTTTGGGGTAGCCGAGCTCGCTCAGCCCCCTTGACCGCACGTAAAGCGCGCCCCAGCTTGCACGCAGCATGGTTTATGGCCTCTTGGTGCAAAGGTTCGCAGGAAAGCTGTGTGCCCCGCAGTACTGAGACGTCAACGTTCCAGCCGAGACCTGCAGACCATATCGAAGTGATGAGAGTCAAGGCAGCGTAGGTTCAAATGGCGGGAGTGTCAAAGGACTGTTAACGGAGGGCACAGTGCGTGCCCGAGCTTAAGCCTCGTTGCCTGCCTGAATCACAGACTGGATTAGGAGAATAGGGCTCCGTCCCCGTGGAGAAGGCGTGCGGGTCGCCCAACATTCCTGCGGGAGTGTGTGTGTGTGTGGGGGGGGGGAGTAAGAAATGCGGATACGTACCGCTCTCGGTCCCACTTGTGAAAGAAGGTTTGACTTATGCATGCGGTAAGGCGAGTAAAGGGGCCCGCAGGGGTCGAGAGTCCCGTGGGCCAGCCCGTCTGGGTGGCGCGGTGCTGGCTAGAACACATAGTTACTCTGGTGACTGGCCTCCCTGTTGTCCCGCTGGACACACTGCGCAGGGGGTTACCCGCCCCCCCTGGCTCGAAAGGGAAACGCAGTGTGACTAAACAGTCACTGGTTTCCCGCGAAAGTGGGTTGCGACAGGTTCCATCGCCCCCCTGGTTATTTTCCCACCCACATCCAGGGTGGGAGGGGCTTGGCGTGTTTGCTCGGCACTGTGGGCTTGCGGGCTCTCGCAGGGCATATAGGGTAGCACCCTGGGGTGTCTGCCCGGGCGTTCGTGTTGAGGTGGGCTTATGAGTCTTTCCCCGTTGTCTCGCAGCCTCGGGGAGGACTCTGGCCCATCTAATGAATTGACCCGGGTGGTAAAGTCTGTGGTGCTCTTAGCCGTCGAGGCTACCTTATGGTAGCTACGTAGCGATAAAGCCACGGACGCGCATCCATAAACAGCACAGAGCGTCGGCCTTCCAGATTTGTAAAACTAGACCCGTAAAAAGCTTCTTGCGGCGGTGCTGGGTCTGCGAGAAAGCCTACGTGGTTAACACGATGGTGCACACTTACATAGGAAGAACATACACCAGAAGACCTATCAGTCTATGGCGAGGGTGTCTGTTTATTACCGCTACTACTACTAATCTACGTGTGGTAGAACAGGACAGAATAGATGAAGGCTCCTCCCCACCCACCTCTCCCTCCGGCAACGTGCCGGCAGGAAATAGTTAGAAGAGAACACCATGTACCTTTAACCCTTTAAGTGCTATGGCCGGGCATGAATAGAACCCCGTACTGCGGGAGCCGGGGAGAAGTGAAAACAATATTCACGTTAGCATCTCAGAAGTAGCGGTGTGATTTGGGAGGGAGGGAGGAAGTAATGAATGAAGAGGGGGAAAACGCAGGTGTTTTCCTATTGGGGGAGGATTAGCAGATATAATTATCTTCCTCTTCCTCTATTCCTTCCTTTCTTACTCTCTTCCTGTCTTCCTTTCTTTCTTTCTTCTTTCTTACTTGCTTTCTCTTTCTCCTTTCTTTCTCTTTCATTCTTCCTCTCTCTTTCTCCTTCATTCTTGTTTCTTTCTTTCTCCTTTTTTCCTCCTTTTTTTCTTTCTCTATCTTTCTTTCTCTTTACTTTCTTTGTTTATCTTTCTTTCTCTTTCTCCTTTTTCTTTCTTTCATTCTTCTTCTTTCTTTCACCCTTTCATTCTTCTTCTTCTATTTTTCAACCTTTTCTCTCTTTCATTTTTACTTTTTCTTCCTTTCTTTGTTTCTTTCTTTCTTTCCCTTTTTTCTTCTCTATTTCTCCTTTATTTATTTATTTTTCTTTCATATTTTCTTTCTTTATTTTTCTTTCTCTCTTTATTTTGCTTGCTTTCTTTTTTTATACCATTCTTCTTCTCATTCTTTTTCTCTTTCCCTTTCATTCTCTCTTTGTTTGTTTTTTATCTCTTTATTTCTTTATTTCATTCTTGATTTCTCTTTTCTCTCTCTCCTTCCTTTCTCTTTCATTCTTCTTCTCTCTTTCTTTATTTCCTTATTTCTTTCTTGCTTTGTCTTTTTCACTTTTTTTTTATTTTTTGTTTCTTCCCTTCATTCTTCTTCATATAAGCAGGATATTTTGAGGAGGGAGGGAAAAGAGGAGGATGGGGATAGATGGGGAAGGAGGAGAAGGAAGAGGAGGAGGGGAGATCATTATGGAAAAGATCTCTCTCTCTCTCTCTCTCTCTCTCTCTCTCTCTCTCTCTCTCTCTCTCTCTCTCTCTCTCTCTCTCTCTCTCTCTCTCTCTCTCTCTCTCTCTCTCTCTCTCTGTGTGGTGGTGGTGGTCGTAGTGTGTGTGTGTCCCCTTAGCCCCCCCTCGGCCCCCCGTGTCCCCTTAGGTCCCTCCCCAGGTTGTGGATGGGTAGGTAGGTGGTGGGTGCTAATCTGATAATTGGCGGTCGAGCGTGACCGCGCTCCATCGTGACCAACAAGGTGCCAACTAGCTGCCCAAATATAAAAACATCCCCGGACGGTCATAGCAGAGAACCTGGGAATCGTCCACAGACGTTCATAGCACTGAAAGGGTTAAAGAAGAAAGGGACATGGAAATTTTACAGTAAAGAGAGAAATAAGAGGAAATTACTACCCTTAACTTACACTACTGGTAACTTAAGCTGTGGGGGGAAAATTACTTCATTACATAAGAACATAAGAACATAGAAACACAGGGAGACTTGAAGAGGCTGAGTGGTCTACACAGGGCAGCCCAAGAATCACCCCTAATACTCACGATGGGTGAGGTGTAGTTTCAGACAGGTGGAGGCTTGATCCTCGTTTTACCGGCGGTACTAGGCACGCAGCAGTAACCTGTCACCTTACTGTACCCACACCTCACTCCATCTGTCATGCGGACATTAACTGTTGCTTTACTCTATTGTTAACTTACGCTACTTGCAATCCAGGTTGTGGGGGGAATTAATATGGATTTAGGTTGAGGTTTTACTGCAATCTGTCTGAAAACATGCGAAGAAGGGTCAGTATAATATTATATCCCTGAAGTACCTATCCTATGAAGACTTGAAGCTATTGATACTCTGTGCGCTAACTACTGACGGTGGGAGTCTATTTCAGTGACCGACGACTCTATTATTGAAAAAACTTCTGCGCACCAATGTGTTACATCGGTTTCCCTTTAACTTCATACCGTTGCTGCGTGTTATTGTGTTGATGTCTCTCTGAAATAGACTATCTGGGTTAATGTTGTCGAATCCATTAAGGATTTTGAACACTTCAATTAAGTCCCCTCTTATCCTTCGCTTTGGTTGCTCGTCGCTGTATCTTTTCTAGCAATACTTGATCTTTGATAAAGTTCGGTGACCAGAACTGAACGGCGTATTATAGGTGTGGTCTTACAAATTCTAAATATAATCTCTTCATAAGTTCGGGTGTTTTATAATCAAAGTTTCTTGAGATTAATCCTAACATCATATTGGCTTTTTTACTCGCTGCAAGAACACTGATCACTCATTTTAAGAGTGTTACTGATAATGACACCAAGATCTTTTTCTTGTTTTACCTCGCTGAGCTCATGGCATTGAATCAAATATTCAAAGTTAGGATTTTTTTCACCTATGTGCATTACTTTACATTTATCTACGTTAAAAGTCATTTGCCATTTTAAGCTCCAGTCGGCAAGTCTTATTAAGTCTGATTGAATATTCTCGCAGCTTTGACTGTTCATTACCGTACCTCCTAATTTGGTGTCGTCGGCGAATTTGGCTACTTTTGATACGATATCAGTTTCTAAGTCGTTCACGTAATTTATGAATAGTGTTGGCCCCAGGACCGAACCTTGGGGCACGCCACTGGTGACGGGTTGCCAATCCGATGGTCGTTAATACCGTGGGAACGCAGTTTTGAAATAAGCCTAATGTGAGGAGCTTTATCAAACGCTTTCTGAAAATCTAAGTAAATTACGTCATATGGGCTTCGGGCGTCCCAACATGTATAAACATCGTTGAAAAAGGTTAATAGGTTGGTAAGGCAAGACCGATTACTACGAACTCCATGCTGACTATCAGTTATCAAATCATTTGTTTCAAGGAAAGTGATCATTTTAGCCCTGATTATTTTTTCGATTAGTTTAATTAGGACAGACGTAAGGCTGATAGGACGATAATTACTGGCTTGATTTTTGTCTCCTTTTTTTAAGATCGGGGTAATATTTGCCTTTTTCCACTCGAGAGGCACACTGGCCTGTGCTGCTAATGACTTGTTGAATATTAATATTATGGGTAATTCTAGCTGTTGACTACATTCTCTCAACATGCGAGGATATAAATTGTCGGGGCCCGGAGATTCATTTGGATCTATTTTCTGCAGGTACGCACGCACTTCGCTGATGTCAATTTTGGTCAATGCAAGCTTATGTTCTTCCGGGCCTTGAAAATTTTTCTTCGGGGCTGGAATCGTTGTCATGTTTTCTTTTGTAAATACGCTACTAAAGGTTGAATTTAGGACCGACACCATGCCTTTATCATCACTAATCGTGTTGCCACTTAATAGTAGTGGGCCGATATTATTTTTAAGTTTTTAGTTTCTTATGTAACTGAAAAATAACATGGGATTTTTTTTGGCATCGAGTGATATTTTCATCTCACATTCGCATTTCTGTTTTCTGATTTTTCTTTCGCACTCTTTCTTGACATTAATGTAATTAGTATGATCCGGTGAATTATGTGACAGCTTATATTGCTTTTTTTCTTTTCTTTTTGCGACGATGATTTTTTGTAGGTAATTATTCATCCACAACGTTTTTTTGATTATCAGTCCTTCGTGGCTTGTGTGAAATGAATTTATTTACACTCGTAGTGATTTGTGCAGTAAAACGATTATACAATTCTTGAACGCTGACGTTGTTGAGCAAATGATTCCAATTTAATGAAGCCAGTTCTCTTTTTAGGTCCATAAAATTTGCTTTACTATAATTAGGTATTAAGAGTGAGTTTGCTCGTGCTTTTGTTTCAGTATTTAAAACGCATCTAATTATGTTGTGGTCACTGCTTGCAAATGGCTCTCCGACCTCACAGGCGGTTATGAGGTGGCTGTCGGTCGTGAGAACTAAATCCAGATTGTTATTTCCGTCGGCGTGGTAACTGTTTGATAAAGAAATGTATCTTGCGCAAAATTTAATAATTTAGTTAACCAGTTAACCAGTTAACCAGTTAACCTGTCCGCTGCGATTGGCACGGATTTAGACTTTACTGGTAGCCTGGTAACATACACTCCCAGGTCTTTCTCTGCCTCTGTGGTGGATAGTGGAGTGTTTCCCATGTGGTATTGGTGTGCTGGATATCCCCTCCCAAGGTGCAGGACTTTACATTTTTCTTCATTGAATTGTAGGAGATACTTTTTGTTCCATTACTGTAGCTTGGTGAGGTCTTCTTGTAGGAAATCCGCAGTCAAGGGGTTAACAGAAGGGTTATTGAAGTCGCCGCATATTATTACTTTTTTTGTTTCTGATAATTTTATTTATCTCTGCGTAGAGATTTCCATCAATGTCTTCATTTGATTTAGGAGGTCGGTAAATTACGCCCCAGAACATACTTTTCATTATGGATCGTCGATTGTACATACAATGAATCATAAGCCTCTGTGTCGGTTGTGTTAAGCTGAATGACTTCTAAATTACTTTTAGCATATATTATTACACCTCCACCTTTTTTGTGTAGACGACACTTAGCAAACGCGTTGTAACCATTGATAGCTACTTCACTTAATTGATGCTTGTCACGCGTATTTAGCCATGTTTCTGTGATCAAAATGAAGTCGGGTTTTTCAGTAATTGCATGAATTATCAAGTGGCTACGCTTCTGAATAATGTTGCGGGCATTTACATGAAGATATTTAGTTTATTCGCCGAGTGTGCGCCAAATATCAACTGTCGTTTCACTGCAATAGTGAGTCAGACCCGATTATCGACAACCACCTATACCTCACCACCCACTGTGTGGCTGTTGACCTGACCGCTACCTCAGTATCCCCCACCTGGGGGTCTAGTGACCTGACGTCCTCCTCAGCACTACACACCTCTAGCTCCCCCCTCACCTGAGACCTGACACTCATACCTCCGTGGACCTCACCGTCTGAGTGAAAACTCCTCCCACTCCCAGCCAAGCCGGAAGTTTCCAGACCTCGTTCCCGCTGCACCCGACTTTTCTTTAACTCTTTCAAAACTTCCTCATCCAACACTCGGCCCAGCCTCGCCTTGCCTACACAATTTAGGTGAAGTCCATCGTTAGCAAACAAGCTCCTGTCATGAATAAAATGATCCCAGACGTCCACAAACATGACTCCCTCACGACTACACAAATCCCTGACACGTTCGTTAATCCCTAGCATTCTACTGAGAATGAGGGAACTAACATCATGCCGAGGGAGCAATCCACACACAACTGAACGCCGCCTGCTGTCCCTCAACTTCCCGACAAACTTCCTGTACTTGTCTAGAACCTCCTCTGACCTACCATTAACTACATTGTTTGTTCCGACCAGGTAAACAGACACTGTCTCCTCTCAGGTAGTGACGACTAAGTCGTCAACCTTCTCAGCTACATGCTTAATTTTACGTTCAGGAAAAACTACATGCCTCCGCCTCGCTCCCTTCCTACAAAACTCCTGGTCCTGCTGTCTAACTGAACTATCACCGACAACAACGATGCTACGATCGCTCTCTACTTGGTCTCCTAACACCTGGAACCTGTTCCTCATCACGACACCACTGTAACTAACATCTGCTGATACAGCCTTACTCCCTTTTCTAACCTGCTGGAAGGAATCTAAGGTACCTACCTTCTTTTCTACCTCACCTACTCTATCTTCCAACCTCTCTACCTTTTCAACTACCTTATACTCACTCTCCCCGACACTAGCTACATCCAAACCTAACACACCCTCCAGAAACTGTACCTTGCTATCTATTGCCTCTAACTTAACACTTACTTTGTGTTCAGTTTCACAGAAAAAAACATACAGTGTACTCACCATTTTCCTGGTTGAGGAAGTCCTTCGTGAGCTCCCTCCTGCAAGTCAAACACGGAAATCTAGCTGCGGGCGGCATTTGACCTGACTCTGCGAACGGGTCGGGAGAGAAAGCTACCACACGTCCGCTCAGTACGGCTGGCAGAGTGCGAGTGAGAGACCTACCACACGTCCACTCAGTACGGCTGGCAGAGTGCGAGAGTCCTTGTCCCCTGCTGGATGATCTTTTTGTGGATTGGACAGTGGGGTGAGGAAAGTGGCGCGGTTTAAGGGGAGGAGGAGACCGTTACTAGGCTTCTGTTGGGGGGATCCTAGTGTTCCTAATTACAGAGCTTATGGCACTTTAATGGTGCCTGGACTTCCTCCATTATCAGAGATACTGATTGTTCATGTATCATCGTCTCTGAGGAGGCCCTGCCTGACGCTGATGTTAGTAACTGTCAAGTAGCTCAAGTGACTTGAGCGGTTAGGCTGTCGCAAATACCTGGGCCTTTTCGGGTTGGGTCCAGGCCTCGCTGCTGTGATTGGTCAGGCAGGGGAACATTAGCTGCTGCCAGTGAAAACGGGGCTAGGCACCCCAGCAATGGGTTAGCGGCTCGAGTCAGTCGCGCCTAATTGCCGAACCCCAAGTAACAGACCCCCCGAGGTGCAGCAGGACTGCGTTAAGCCGGGAGGCGATTGCCGAGAGTGCTAGCCGTGACGACGCTGTTCGTTTCCTTTTCTCAGAGCCCGGAGCACATTCAATCGCGAGCATTTCGCCCCCCGGTGCAGACTGACTGCGTTAAAGCCACGGGGCGTACCATATTATGAGTACTGATAGATGCAAATATGCAGTACTCTGCCGTTGCCTCTATGGCAGGCCATGATCGAAAAGCTCATAGTCGATTATCTGTGATGCAGATGCCGGTTGGGTAACGTGATTCAGGCCCCGCACCCCTGTGTGGAGCCGTTGAGACCCGTGCCCGCTGACGAACTGGCTATTCGGCCCGAGAAAGTCGGGCAGCTTGAACGTGCAAACGTAGGTATAGGCTGTTTCACCTGCCCGATGCGGCGTACCGCAATAAAGCCATAGCAGAATACCTTCCCATTGGAGACGAACGATTCCCTGTGTTAGGCGGGGCACCGCGCTCCTTGTCCCCTGCTGGATGATCTTTTTTGTGGATTGGACAGTGGGTGGAGAAAAATGGCTTGGTTCAAAGGAAGGAGACCGTAACTAGGCTTCTGTTGGGGGGATCCTAGTGTTCCTAATTACAGAGCTTCTGGCACTACTAATGGTGCGTGGACTTCCTCCTTTATCAGATATACTGGTTGTTCATGTACCATCGTCTCTGAGGAGGCCCTGCCTTACGCTGATGTTAGTAACTGTCAAGTAGCTCATGTCGCAGATTATTTGTGGCGTGTCGATGAGTTCCCGGTATTGAGTTGTTATCTTAGATGTCCATATTATACTGGATGGACAGACATAGTCCGGGCCCCTATTAAGTTTGCTACTGCCTTAATTGGAAATGTCCCAGGGGTAAAAGCCCCAAATGATTCTGATAACTTCCAGACTTCTCCACCGGATATCCAGCCTGCTGTTCTAGAAAGTGTTCCACGGCCTCCTTGCACCTCTTCTGTATGTCAGATTCCACCAGAGGATGCCTGCACTCCTGACGTGCCTGAGCTACCTGTTGCCCCTGTCGCTACCATTGCTGAACATCCTGCCAAACACACCAGTTCTGCACAGGTACATGCTGTATCAACACGCTCCAGTAGAATGAAGCGTCTACACCCCCTTGCCCTACCAGCCTTGCAACCACTGTCAATAACTCCTGATGAGCTCGGACAGTTACAGGCGTCGTGTACTTCTCCCAACGAGATAAGGGGGAAGGCTGATTCTGCGGTTATTGACCAAGTTAGGCATGGCTCCACCTTTCAGTTCATTATGATTGACGGTCTTCTGTACCGCAAGTGTCTAACATCTAGTAGACCTGATAAGGTAGGGAAGCTAACACTGGTTGTTCCCCTTGACTGTCGCTAGATCATCCTATCTGTTGCCCATGAGAGCCCTCTCGCTGGCCACTTCTCCCACAGGAAGACTGAGATGAAAATGCTTGAATATTTCTTCTGGCCAGGAATGGGAGTGGATATAAGAGCATTTTACCGTTCCTGTGACAAGTGCCAGCGGTTCTCTACTAAGGGAAGGGTTCGCCCGGCTCCTCTGAAGCCGATGCCAGTAATTACGGAACCATTTTACAAGGTTGCCATTGATCTGGTGGGTCCCTTGTCACCTCCGTCTTCAGATGGTCACAAGTATAACCTAACTCTGATTGATTTTGCTACGAGTTTCCCGGAAGCAGTACCCCTAAAGGAAATTGATTCTACATCTGTAGCTGAAGCCCTACTTTTCATATTTTCCCGTGTTGGTATTCCTCGGGAAGTGTTATCAGAACTCTCCCTTCCACTAAGAAGCTCGTGCGCAGCTTCCTGGGGTTAATATCTTTTTACAAAATGTTTATCCCACAGGCATCTGAGTATACTGGTCCCTTGTCAGACCTGTTGAAGAAGGGTGTAAAGAACCTCTTCATTGGAGCAAAGTTCTGCTAAGCCGGTTTGCCCATCTCAAGTCTGGTCTCTCCATTGCTCCAGTTCTTCGGCTCCCAAACCATCAAAGGATCTTTGTACTCAGAACAGATGCCTCCAACCACGGTCTGGGTATCGTATGCGAATAGGAAATTGCTTCATCGGAAAAGAAGGTACTCCACCATCGAAAGGGAATGTTTAGCCATTGTATTTGCCGTGTTAAAGTTTGATTATTATCCTGGAGGGAAAGAATTTATGTTGGAGGTAGATCACAGACCTTTGGTGTACTTGGCCACATTCAAGGGAAAGAAGGCTAGACTTCTCAGATGGTCACTTAGCTTGCAAGCTTATAAATTCAGGGTTGTCCATATTGCTGGTTATGACAACATTGGTGCTGATTTTCTTAGTAGATCACCCTCATATCCTATCTAGTGTCTTTCTCATCTATTTGCAGTAGATTCTTGTTTGGGGGGCTGTGTAAGGGCCGCCGGCAACCCTCACATAACTGTGTGTGTGTGTGTGGGGGGGGGGGGGGTCTGTGAGTGTGTGTGTGTCTGTGTGTGTGTTTCTGTGTGCGCAGGAACATCACGCCACCGTAGCTACCACTTATCCACGCGTGATGCTTCACGTGAGCTGCCGATGCACGCTTCGAACCCGCGAGTAGAATCGGTGTTGTTGACTGATCTCCGTCTGCTAATATCTGCAGTGACCTCCAGCCTTCTACCGGCAACATACATCTACTCCACTCCGCTGAGGTCCTCATTTAGAGGACATCACTTTCGTGGGCTGAAGTGATTCTCTCTCTGCCTGTTCAAGCCGCTGTTTAGAGAGGGGACGAAACTCTTATCCTGCCGCCCCTGGTCTCGTCTTGAGCTGTGCTACGTTACATCTGTGCTACTGTCACGGCCCCACACCAGGAGATCTTTAACCTCGTTCTATTTAACTTCCCCACAGTGTTGGCCTAGAGGCTGTATTGTTGTTATTACTTGAACTACTATGGTGAGGTTTAATAGACGGTTATATCACTGTTACGTGTTTGAGGAAGTTCATTGTTGAAGTTTGTACACCTTTGTCGTGATTTTGTGCACAGTGATCCTCGGTTATCCTGATTGACTTCCGTGTATACGACACCGCACCAGGTAAGTCTAACCTTCTCTATCATTCCTCTCCCGTGATTATTCGTGCTCTTTTCGTAGCTGCCTGTAATGTGATTACTATTTAGGTAGTATCATTGAGAGTGGAGAGGATTCTAGACGGTAAGATTACTGTAAGTGTTGGAGGAGTTATGTCAGTGTTATTAACTTGTTATTTAATACACCTAAGGTTAATTTAGCAACTGTTTACCTACCCACTTCCTGAGATACCTGTCATTTTCTATCCTGAACCTTCGGCATTGGAGGCGAACGTAGCTCTCGCAATCTGTAAGCCTTAACACAGGGCCAGTGAGATATCCACGTTACCACAGTTTACCTTCCCCAGGATTCCTCAGGTACAAATTTATCAAGAAGCCCGAAAGGGAGGATGAACAGCTGAGTGAGCTGCGCGCAGATTGCCCGGGCCGGGATTCGAACCCGGGCCCGCTGAGTAGTAGCCAGGCACGCTGACCACTACAACACGGAGGCGTAGAGAGAGAGAGAGAGAGAGAGAGAGAGAGAGATACAGATAGATAGATTGATACAGATAGATAGATAGATTGATACAGATAGATAGCTAGATAGATACAGATAGATATATATATATATATATATATATATATCTATATATATATATATATATATATATATATATAACAAAATAAAAATAAAAGAACTCGTCCATTAGATAACACTAAGTAAAACTCTCCATAACCATTTCATACGCATCAATAAATGAAAAAAAAGAATCACCAACATGCAGCCAGTGAGTGAGGTTGACGTCAAGGGTCCAAAGAACAAGCTTTTTATATTAGGAAAAACTACTTCCCACAAAAACTCTTCATAAGCATTGACACACCTATTGCACGCTACAATAAGTCTATCAAACAAGAATAGCAGCAGCAGGAGAACGTCTTATTTTCATGCAAAGAATCTCACAACACCCTTGTGCAGCAAACATAAACCACTTGTAGCCTCCCCAAAAAAAAATAACATACAGTCTCAAGTTCTGATGGTGTTTTATCCGCGCCTTCATCGCTGAGCACCGGAAATAGGCCACGCGCAGCTATACCGTACGCCCCCACTCTGACCCTTTACTTCACCTCTTCCTCTTCCCCGTCTGAGCTCTACGGGAATTATTTGGCACCAGACGATGCATAAGAGATGACGTCAATGTTTCCAAACACCTGAACGCTGATACCCGAACGACGTTTTTCTTCTCCCACCTTCGCTTTTCTTGAAGGTACTGCCGCCTCGTGTGGCTTGTGATGGAACATGAGCCTTACGGCTGTTATGTTTGTACGGGGAGAGAAGGATGTGAGAAGAGGAGGAAGAGCAGGACGTATGGAAAACACGTCAAGGCCTATAAAAACGATACAAAGATAAACAGAAAATTACAAGACCTAAGGAGAAATGGCATTAAACACAACCAGCGAGCAAAAAAAAGACTTCAGGAAAAACAAACAAATTAATATCTACATAAAAAAACAACCGACAAAAAAACGATATAAGAACAAAAGCAAGATCTATAAAAAAAAATCGGTCTAATTAAACCCCACGCAGCTCGGTATAGCACTTAGAATTACTGAGTTAATCTTTATATTATTAGCAACCAACGACATTAATTAATTAATCAATTAATTAATTAATTATTTCTTAACCTACGCAGACACCTCATGTGAATTAAAGATTAAACATCAACAAATTCAAAGACTAATATTGTCAAAGTTTTCAGTCACATTTCCCAGCAACAATTAATCTCGACACATTTATTAACTAGCGAACATGAAATAATCTATGCCGCCCGCCGCCTCGCGCTACTCACAACTTGAGCACGAAAGAAAGTAAAATGATCCACGTCGTGTTTTCATCACGTCTGACATTACTGAATTAGTCTTGACACCTTTCACGACTATCGCACATTTATGAAAACTGCTCTTCATTCTGTTCCTTTACCTGAAAACTTAGTTAATCCGGCGGCCATTTACAACAAAAAAATATTACATCTGTTACTCGTTATTTAAACAAAAAAAAAAAAAAAACGCTGACCTAGGTATCAAAGAAGCACACTACATTTTTCATGCATAAGCTTATCAATATTTACGCCACCTGTTCTACTCGTGACCTCACCTGACCTTACTTTGTCCACGTAAATCATAATGCCTTCACCTTTCATGGCTCCACCCCACCTGTTCTCTCCTCACTAAGCCTGGCCCTTCCAGCTTGGCTTTCTTGGCTTACACTCATCTCTTTCTTCCTGCGACATGGTTTTATTATACATTTTCCCCGATCTCTATTTCCCTCAGCTCATTTTTAACCTGACTCTGCTGCCTGTTTGAACATCACCCAATAGTTCCATCTGTGGCTTCCCCTTGACGACACACCTCACGGCATGTCCTCCTGTGAAGTCGTCTAGTCTGCGTACCTTACACGTCCATCTTTGACCAAGTCGGACTTCTGTACTTAACATCTTTTGTGCCCCCATCTAGCCTCTGTACTTATATTCTGTCCCTGTCTTATCCTTTATGGCTTATGTACTTCAAGATCTGCCTTCCCATGGAGCCAACTGGCCGATTTACCTTATATTGAGTCTCGTCTTGCCTTTCTTAACCTGTCACTCATCCTTGACCTAACCTGGCCGATGCACCTCATTATGTCTTCGTTTGACCTCAACTGTCCCCTTAACCTGTCCATGCCTATTATTAGAAACTGCAATAACACAGTGAAAATGTTTACATACAGGGTTGATTATAAGCGTTTCCGATGGGCTGCGTGTGAGCGGGATTACCTTACCTTCTGTCCACAGTGCGGGGCGAGGTGTCAGGTATAGTCCGCAGAAGCGGCTTCTGCGCAGTGATCTTTAACTCATCGTTGGACTGGTTGGTATGCTGCCTGGCTTCTACTCAGGCTCAGGTTCGATTCCCGGCACTCAGTGGTGTTCATTACAGATATTCTGTCCATACCTAATTTCCCTTTACTGCGTCCTCGCCTGCCCTAATAACCCCTCCCCTGACCTTCCCTCACCTGGCTCATGCATAAACCATTACTTGTCCTCTCTTTACCTGGCCTTCCAACGCCTCGTCTTTCTGCGGCCTCACCTGCCTCCACCTGGCCCATGTATCTGATTAACTAACCCCACCTTACCTGGGTCACGTGTCCCCAGGTAGACTGTGACGTAATTTATTAGTCACTTGAGGGAATGCCTGATGGGAGAACCTGAAGGGATGTGTGTGCGCCTCCATCTTCCTTCTCTCAATCTATACACCCTTTCATCCAACTTGTCCGTGTCCATTCTCTATTATATATTATTTTCGTCGCCTTTGGTTAATTTTCAGCTTCGTTTTGTTTGACTTATCGTAAGTTTTCATTCGTTTATTTTGCTTTTGCTTCCATGTTGACGAACCTCCTAAGGACCGTGCGTGTTTGCTTGTAACTGTCCGTCCATCTGTCTGCCTGTCTACGTCTATTTACCTGTCTGCCTATATGTTTACCTAACTATCTCTCTCTCTCTCTCTATTTATTTATTTAAATGAATATCTGTTAAGCTGATTATCAGTTTAACTGTGTTTGTACAGAAACACCGAGAGAGACCCTTGGAACAACCTAGCCAACCAGACCCGAGGTGCCTTATACAGAGACCTATTTGACATTGGCCATTGCCTAGATTTTCTACACAAAGGAGATAAAAGCAAAATTCAATAAAAATTGTGATATTCGGTTATGAAAATCAATACAGACTAACGAGTGTTGTTCAGCGACTTTCTTTTCCATGTAAACTTGATGATGTACCCTCTTTTCATGTCTCTCCAGCCTCTCTTCTCAATCTTCTTTTCTCTCACCGCCATAACTTTTCCTTCCTGCCTCCTCTCTTGCATCTTCATCGCATTTCTCCATTATCACTTTGCTCTTGATTTCTAGGTTTCCTCCATCCCAGTCTCTCTTATTTCCTCTTTTCACACACTTCCTTCTTCCTCCTCTCCTTTGTGTTCTTCCCTTACAAAAATGATTTCCTTCCTTGTATACCTTTTCAGTTAACTCCTCTTTTACACTTTTCCTTGCCCTCCTTATATTTACAGACGGTCTAAGTGTCAGCCATCCCGATTCAATCTGAAAAATCTGAAAATAAATGGGTTTTAAATATTTCACAAACCAAGACACACATACAAACCTACACACATTCATTCATGTTCTTTCTCCCTTCTCTTTATCTCTAATCCCTGTCCACCCTCACTCACTTAGCCGAAATATTCACTTTACAAACTAATAATAGGTAGTAATAATACTCACGTTTCGCTTCCTAAAACACGAACCCAAACTATTCCATCTTCAAAAGCCCACCAACTTACGTCCGCCTTTCCCTCCTCCCCTTTCTTCCACTTCCGTCCGTCCTTTCCTTCGTCCTTTACTCCACTTCCGTCCGTCCTTCCCTTCATCCATTACCTCCACTTTTCCTCCATCACAAAATGTCCGTCTTTCCCTTCGTCCCTTTCCTCGACTTCCATCCGTCGTTCTTTTCCTCCCGTTCCTCCACTTTTTCCTCCGCCACAAAGGGACCTCCGAGCACCCTGTTCCCGCCGCCTCTATGCATAAGTAAGTAGCGCCGCCAAACATGGACATAAGAGTTGAGACGCAAGTAAATAATGAACTTGAGTATCCCTTCCTTAGGTCGCGTCGGAAGCCCGTTTTCTTTAGTATTTACCTTTTTGTTGTTTTTTGTTGGTTTGTGTTTCAGCTTAAAGTGAGTTTGTCCTGCTTCAATTTCCGGGTGAAACCTGTCACCTGTAGAGAGTTCCAAATATTAACAACTCGATTGAAGAAGTGTTTAGCTTCGTTCGACGAGTATCTTTTACCACTTATCTTCAAATTGTGATTTCTTCTTGTTCTGTTTGATCGATCAATTGTAAAGTAATCTTCCGCATTAATATCACTGAATCCTTTAAACATTTTAAACACTTCTATTAGATCGCCTCGCATTCTTCCTTTTGATAGGCTGAATAAATTTACTTCTTTAAGCCTTTGTTCATATGACAAATTTCTCAACCTAGGAGTCATCTTTGTTACTCTTCGTTGGACCCGTTCCAACTTTTCTATGTCTTTTCTGTAGTAGGGAGACCAAAACTGTAGACTACTCTAGACGGGGTCGAACCAACGAATTATACAGTTTTAATATTACTTTTTCCGATTTATTATTAAAGACTCGTCCGATGAAGCCAACCAATTTGTTTGCAGTTTTAACTACCTGTGAACAATGCTGACTGGGGTTTAAATCGCTTGATATAGTGATTCCAAGATCCTTTTCTTTACTTACTGCAGAAAGTTGTTGGCCATTCATTACGTACCGAACGCGATTGTTATTTTTTCCGATGTGCAACACTTTACATTTGTCAACGTTAAATTTCATTTCCCATTGATTGGCCCAACGTGCAAGTCGATCTAAATCTGATTGTAAAGCTTCTTTGTCGAGTGTCGCAGTTACTTTACTAGCAATTTTCGTGTCATCAGCAAATTTTGATACTTTGCAAGTAAGCCCATCATCGATATCATTAACATAAATTAAGAAGAGCATGGGGTCAAGCACTGATCCTTGAGGTACGCCGCTTCTGACATCGAGCCAGTTAGATGTAACACCGTTTAGAACTACTCTTTGTTTCCGCTCAGAGAGCCAGTCCGCAAGCCAATTGTGAATGTTACCCGAGATACCGTGCGCCAGTAGTTTGCTGAGCAATCGTTGGTGGGGGACCTTATCAAATGCCTTTTGAAAATCCAGATATATGATATCTACTGATCTGCTTGCATCGAACACCTCAAAAATATAATGAAAAAAATCAAGTAAGTTAGTCAAACACGAACGTTTACTACGGAAGCCATGTTGCGAATTATTTATTATATTATTTTCTTCGAAGAATTTCACCATATTGTCGCGAATGATAGTCTCCATTAACTTACAAACAATCGATGTCAGGCTAATTGGTCGATAGTTTCCTGGATGAGACTTGTCCCCCTTTCTGAAAATTGGTGTGACATTTGCAAGTTTCCAATTCGACGGAGCTTTTCCAGCTGTTAAAGATTTATTGAATATGATGGAGAGCGGTTTACATATTTGATGTTTGATTTCTTTTAAGACCCTAGGGGCAATTTTGTCTGGACCAGGAGCTTTGCTTACTTTAATCTTTTCAATTGTGCGTAAAATGTCACTTTCTACGATGAGCACGCCACTTAACAACTTTTCGGTCCTTCTAACCTCCATCGGTTGAGGTAATAAACAATCTTTGTCGGTAAATACGGATGCGAAAAAGTTATTTAGGATTGTAGCCATTTCATTTTCATCGTTCGTGTGGTTACCATTTTCATTAGCAAGCGGTCCGATACCACAAGTGAGTGACTTTTTATTATTTACATTGCTAAAACATTCTTTAGGATTAGATTTACTTGTTTCCGCTATATATTCTTCAAGATTTTTCTTGCTTCGTTTTATTAATTTCTTGGTTTCGTGGCGAATTCTGTCCAACTCTAGTTTGTCAGCCTCACTCTGAGTTGATATGTATCTACTCTATACGTATCTACTATATACTGTATACTGTATGTATTGGTAGGCAGTAGGCATGGTGGCTGAGGCAGGGAGGTGGGAGGGTGGTTGGTAAACAGTTTGATAGGTAGGAAGGGAGGGAGGGAAGGAGGGAAGGCAGGAGGTAACTCACCCAACCATCAACCTCCCTCATTTCCCTCCTCCCTCCCTCCAGTCACCCGTCAACCCACTCACCCACCCAACTTGTGATTCTGTCTGTGTGTGCGCCAGTCAGTGTGTTTTATGGGACTCAGTCTTGTGTTTGTGTGTGTGCCAGTCAGTGTGTTTGTGTGCGTGCCAGTCAGTGTGTTTGTGTGTGTACCAGTCAGTGTGTTTATGGGACTCAGTCTTGTATTTGTGTGTGTGCCAGTCAATGGGTTCTATGGGACTCAGTCTTGTGTTTGTGTGTGTGCCAGTCAGAGTGTCTTTCAGGAAGTGCGACGCAGGTTCGCAAGTGTGTGGGTAGATTGGTAGGCAGGCGTCGGGAGTGAGGAGCAGAGAGGGAAGGAGGTCGGCAGGTAGGAAGGTAGGTAGGTAGGAAGGGAGCTAGGGAAGGAATGAACTAAGGAAGGTTACTAGGAAGGTAGTCATAGACCTACTCCCCCCACCTGTACGATCCCATCACATCTCTTCCCTTCTCTCCACCTCTGCCTATCCCTACCCACCCATCAGCCTGGCCTCTCCCTCCTCTCTCCTTACACCCCCGCCCACCAGCCCACTCACCCACCCACCTTGTATAGGGTTGTTTGAGGTGACTGAGTGTTATGTTTTTTTGTGCGGAGTCTTGTGGTTTTTGGACTTTTGGGGCATTTACGTGTTTCGTTTTAATTACGAGCGTTTACGAGTTTCGTTTTAATTACGGGCGTTTACGTGTTTCGTTTTAATTACGAGCGTTTACGAGTTTCGTTTTAATTACGGGCGTTTACGAGTTTCGTTTTAATTATGGGCGTTTACGAGTTTCGTTTTAATTACGGGCGTTTACGTGTTTCGTTTTAATTACGGGCGTTTACGTGTTTCGTTTTAATTACGGGCGTTTACTAGTTTCGTTTTAGTTACGGGCGTTTACGTGTTTCGTTTTAGTTACGGGCGTTTACGTGTTTCGTTTTAATTACGGGCGTTTACGTGTTTCGTTTTAGTTACGGGCGTTTACGTGTTTCGTTTTAATTACGGGCGTTTACGTGTTTCGTTTTAATTACGGGCGTTTACGTGTTTCGTTTTAATTACGGGCGTTTACGTGTTTCGTTTTAATTACGGGCGTTTACGTGTTTCGTTTTAATTACGGGCGTTTACGTGTTTCGTTTTAATTACGGGCGTTTACCTGTTTCGTTTTAATTACGGGCGTTTACGTGTTTCGTTTTAATTTCGGGCGTTTACGTGTTTCGTTTTAATTTCGGGCGTTTACGAGTTTCGTTTTAATTAAGGGCGTTTACGTGTTTCGTTTTAGTTACGGGCGTTTACGTGTCTCGTTTTAGTTACGGGCGTTTACGTGTTTCGTTTTAGTTACGGGCGTTTACGTGTTTCGTTTTAGTTACGGGCGTTACGTGTTTCGTTTTAGTTACGGGCGTTTACGTGTTTCGTTTTAGTTACGGGCGTTACGTGTTTCGTTTTATATACGGGCGTTTACGTGTTTCGTTTTAGTTACAGGCGTTTACGTGTTTCGTTTAGTTACAGGAGTTTACGTGTTTCTTATAGTTAAAGGCGTTTACGTGTTTCGTTTAGTTACAGGAGTTTACTTTGTTCGTTTTAATACGGGCGTTACGTGCTCGTTATAGTTTACGGGCGTTTGTGTTTCGTTTTAATTACGGGCGTTTACGTGCTTCGTTTTAATTAAGAGGTTTACGTGTCTCGTTTTTAGTTTCGGGCGTTTACGCTCTAAGGTTTGAGTACTAGTTTAGGTTCAGCTCTGTTTTAGGCACGTGGTTTAGTTAGGCGTTTAAGTGTTCAGTTTGAATTAGTTACGGGCGTTTACTGTTTCGTTTTCAGGCTCAGGCGGCACTGGTTCAGGTTCAGGCTTTACTGCGTACGTTCAGGCTCAGGCTCTAGCACAGGCACTGGTTCAGATCAGGCTCTGGCACAGGCACTGGTTCAGGCTCAGGCTCTGGCACGGGCACTGGTTCAGGATCAGGCTCTGGCACGGGCACTGGTTCAGGCTCAGGCTCTGCCACGGGCACTGGTTCAGGCTCAGGCTCTGGCACGGGCACTGGTTCAGGCTCAGGCTCAGGCACGGGCACTGGTTCAGGATCAGGCTCTGGCACGGGCACTGGTTCAGGCTCAGGCTCTGGCACGGGCACTGGTTCAGGCTCAGGCTCTGGCACGGGCACTGGTTCAGGATCAGGCTCTGCACGGGCACTGGTTCAGGCTCAGGCTCAGGCACGGGCACTGGTTCAGGCTCAGGCTCATGCACGGCACTGGTTCAGGCTCAGGCTCTGGCATGGGCACTGGTTCAGGCACAGGCTCAGGCACCGGCACTGGTTCAGGCTCAGGCTCTGGCACGGGCACTGGTTCAGGCTCAGGCTCTGGCACAGGCACTGGTTCAGGCTCAGGCTTTGGCACGGGCACTGGTTCAGGCTCAGGCTCTGGCACGGGCACTGGTTCAGGCTCAGGCTCTGGCACGGGCACTGGTTCAGGCTCAGGCTCAGGCACGGGCACTGGTTCAGGCTCAGGCTCAGGCACACGGCACTGGTTCAGGCTCAGGCTCAGGCACGGCACTGGTTCAGGCTCAGGCTCAGGCACGGGCACTGGTTCAGGCTCAGGCTCAGGCACGGGCACTGGTTCAGGCTCAGGCTCTGGCACAGGCACTGGTTCAGGCTCAGGCTCTGCACAGGCACTGGTTCAGGCTCAGGCTCTGGCACGGGCACTGGTTCAGGCTCAGGCTCTGGCACGGGCACTGGTTCAGGCTCAGGCTCAGGCACGGGCACTGGTTCAGGCTCAGGCTCAGGCACGGGCACTGGTTCAGGCTCTGGCTCTAGCACGGGCACTGGTTCAGGCTCAGGCTCAGGCACGGGCACTGGTTCAGGCTCAGGCTCTGGCACGGGCACTGGTTCAGGCTCAGGCTCTGGCACGGGCACTGGTTCAGGCTCAGGCTCAGGCTCTGGCACGGGCACGGGTTCTGGCTCAGGCTCTGGCACGGGCACTGGTTCAGGCTCAGGCTCAGGCACGGGCACTGGTTCAGGCTCAGGCTCAGGCACGGGCACCGGTTCAGGCTCAGGCTCTGGCACGGGCATCGGTTCAGGCTCAGGCTCTCGCACGGGCACTGGTTCAGGCTCAGGCTCTGGCACGGGCACTGGTTCAGGCTCATGCTCTGGCACGGGCACCAGTTCAGGCTCAGGCTCTGGCACGGGCACTGGTTCAGGCTCAGGCTCTGGCACGGGCACCGGTTCAGGCTCAGGCTCAGGCACGGGCACTGGTTCAGGCTCAGGCTCAGGCACGGGCACCGGTTCAGGCTCAGGCTCAGGCACGGGCACTGGTTCAGGCTCAGGCTCTGGCACGGGCACCGGTTCAGGCTCAGGCTCTGGCACGGGCACTGGTTCAGGCTCAGGCTCAGGCACAGGCACTGGTTCAGGCTCAGGCTCAGGCACGGGCACTGGTTCAGGCTCAGGCTCAGGCACGGGCACTGGTTCAGGCTCAGGCTCAGGCTCTGGCACGGGCACTGGTTCAGGCTCAGGCTCTGGCACGGGCACTGGTTCAGGCTCAGGCTCAGGCACGGGCACTGGTTCAGGCTCAGGCTCAGGCACGGGCACTGGTTCAGGCTCAGGCTCAGGCACGGGCACTGGTTCAGGCACAGGCTAATGCACGGGCACTGGTTCAGGCTCAGGCTCTGGCACGGGCACTGGTTCAGGCTCAGGCTCTGGCACGGGCACCGGTTCAGGCTCAGGCTCTGGCACGGGCACCGGTTCAGGCTCAGGCTCTGGCACAGCACTGGTTCAGGCTCAGGCTCTGGCATGGGCACTGGTTCAGGCTCAGGCTCAGGCACGGGCACTGGTTCAGGCTCAGACTCAGGCACGGGCATTGGTTCACTCTCAGGCTCAGGCACGGGCACTGGTTCAGGCTCAGGCTCAGGCACGGGCACTGGTTCAGGCACTGGTTCAGGCTCAGACTCAGGCACGGGCACTGGTTCAGGCTCAGACTCAGGCACGGGCACTGGTTCAGGCTCAGGCTAAGGCACTGGCACTGGTTCAGGCTCAGGCTCTGGCACGGGCACTGGGTCAGGCCCAGGCTCTGGCACGGGCACTGGTTCAGGCTCAGGCTCTGGCACGGGCACTGGTTCAGGCTCAGGCTCTGGCACGGGCACTGGTTCAGGCTCAGGCTCTGGCTCTGGCACGGTCACTGGTTCAGGCTCAGGCTCTGGCACACACTGGTTCAGGCTCAGGCTCTGGCACGGACACTGGTTCAGGCTCAGGCTCCTGCACGGGCACTGGTTCAGGCTCAGGCTCTGCACGTGAACTGGTTCAGGCTCAGGCTCTGGCACAGCCACTGGTTCAGGCTCAGGCTCTGGCACGGGCACTGGTTCAGGCGTTCAGGCTCTGGCACGGGCACTGGTTCAGGATGAGCTCAGGCTCTGGCACGGGCACTGGCCTGTTCAGGCTCAGGCTCACCTCTGCTCTAGCACAGGCACCGGTTCAGGCTCAGGCTCTGGCACGGGCATCCTCGTTCAGGCTCAGGTCTCTGGCAAACTGACGCCGAAAACGTTCAGCCGGAATATTTTTTCAGGCGAGGATTTTTACGCGCGTGTTGTTTACGGCGTCTAATTGGCGGCTATTTAATTTGATGTCTCAGGGACGATGCCGATGGAGAGGAGCGTGAAGGCGTGAAGGTGTCGCCAGCCTGCACCTCTGCTGGGCTATAATGGCCTCTTCCTCCTCTTCGGGCATCCTCAACATCTCGATTGAAACTCGAGTCTCCGAAAAAAACTCGGATATTAAAAAACGTTAGCAGAATATTAAATCGATGAACTAAGTGGTGAAAGCGGCTGTTGCAGTGTTTGTAAGTTTTGAGATGGACGAAAGATGGAGGAAGAGAAGGAAACCCTGTCGCCATCGGCCCCTCTTTCACTGTTTCCTTAAAATGGTGAACTTCACGCAGCAATTCCGCCATTTTATGCTTCCCTTCTGTGGAGGTGGAGGAGGAGGAGGAAAAACACATATTCACGAGGTGTGTTGGGCGGAGAGGGATAACCAAATAGAGTGAGGATGAGGGCGAACTGAGGTGTGAAGAGGACAGCATAAGCGCTTGCTTGGGAGTGATGGGAAAGGAAGTGCGTAAGGTAATATAGTTAGAAAAATGCATTCAAGTTTTTGGGGTTGACACAGAACATAAGAACATAAGAACGTAAGGAGTCTGCAAGAGGCCGGTTGGCCTATACAAGGCAGCTCCTGTAATCTGTCCACCTTACCTCACTATCCATGACTTTATCCAACCTTCTTGAATATATCAATGGTACTGGCACCCACAACGTGGCTGCCAAGCCTATTCATCAACCACTCTATTTGTAAAGCAATCTTGCCTATGTCTTTGTTGAATCTGAATTTATCTAACTTGTCCTAACGTGGTTCTTTTACAACCAAAACCCTATTGACATCCCCATTATTATTTCAGTCTGTCTTCATAAGGTAAGGGGAAGGAATGGGGGTTGGAAGGAAAGGATGAGGTAAGAGGGAGGTAAGAAGAGGGAGAAAAGGACGGGGAGGAGGAGGCTAAGGTTAGTGGAAGGTGTGGGTACGTAATAAGGGGGAGGCATGGGGGGTATGAAGGAAGGAAGGAGAAGGGGGGATAAAGGTAAGGGAATAGGTAGGAAAGTGGGAAGAAGGAAGGGAAGGGAAGGGAAGGGAAGGGAAGGGAAGGTAATTTATGTTTAAGGTGGTGGGTGCGGGTAGGTAAGGGGAAGGAATGAGGGGTAAGAAGGAAGGGGGAAAAGAAGAGGGGGATTATGGTGAGGGAGAGTGATGAAGGAGGGCACTGTGGGGGAGACATTAGAGAGTACTGGGGATGATGGCGGGCAGGAAGGGAGGGCAGGGAGGAGTGGCCAGTTAAGATATAAGGAAAGTATACAGTGAAAATAGGAGAAAGAGGAAAGAATACACAAGAAGAATTGGATCCAGGGACGGTGTTAGGTAAGAGAGGCAGGAAGTGATGGGAACTAAAGGTGCTTAAACCCTTAATAGGCCAGGAAAAGGAAAAATAGACGAGCTTTGGGAGAAAAAGAAAGAGTATAAACGTGATTGTTAAGTACTGGATATGACAAAAGGTAAAAAAAGAACAGGTAGAGATGGGAAATAAAAGTAGAGATGGGAAATAAAAGTAAAGAAGCAAATTATATGAAGAAAAGACGAAAGAAAAATATAAAAAAATAATAAAGGACAGAAAATGAATAAAGGAGAAGAAAATAATCTTAAAAAATTCTAGAAGGGAAAAATTGCAAAAAAATATTAAAAGAAGACGAAAGAAAATATAAAGAAAAGAATTTGAGATCAAGAAAATAGCAGGTGAGAAGGTTGGGCAGAGGTGTGGACGGATACTAAAGAAGCAAAAGTTAAGAACGTGAACCCAGCAAAACGAACAGCGAGGCGAAGAGAAAGTTACAGAATTATTAAGAAGAAAAAATAGAAACGTCACTGGGAGGTTGAAAATGAAGACTGACAGGAGAGTGCTATAAAGGCATAAGAATGTGGTTGATGGCAGGAAGGAGAGAAGAGGAGCTGAAGTGAATGTGGAAGAAAAGAGGAAGACGAAGAGGGAGAGCGGTGTGAATATGGAATAAAGATAAACAAAGAAAGGAGAGGATAAGAGAGTGGGTGTGAATGAAGAAGAAAAAGAGGGAGGAGGAGTGGATGTGAATGTGAGAGAAAGAAAAAAAAAGGAGAGAATTGAGTATGGAAGTAAAATAAGGAGGAAGAGGGAGAGAGAGAGTGGAGAAGCAGGTGGAAGAAGAAGAGGATGAGAATTGGCGATCAAATTTGCATGTAAAAGAAAGAAAAAAAATAATATGAGGAAATGGATGACAAAAAGAGAGAGAAAATAAAATGACGAAGGAAATTAACGAGAAATGGTAAGGAGGAGGAAGGGAAGAAGTGACGAAAAGGGAGGAGGAGAAGGAAACAAAGTGAATTTGGAAATACTAAAGATGAAGAGGAGGGAAAAATTAATATAATTGTGGGAGACGAAAGAGTTTACAGAAAGAGAGAATTGAATATAATAAAAAGAAGAAAGGCGAAGGGTGCGTGGATACATGATCGAGGTTTATAAATGGCTGAAGGGCTTTAATAAATGGGATATTCATAAGGTTCTGTTGGTAAGAGAACCGGTTAGGACACGTAGTAATGGGTTTAAACTGGATAAATTCAGATTCAACAGGGACATAGGCAAAAATTGGTTTACTAACAGAGTGGTAGGCGAGTGGAACAGGCTGAGCAGCCATGTGGTGAGTGCCAATACAATTGTCACATTCAAAAACAGATTAGATAAATTCATGGACAGTGATAATTATAATAGGTGGGGGTAGATTCACGGGAGCTTAGGTTCAAAGGAGCTACCTTGTACAGGCCTGCCGGCGTCTTGCAGACTCCCACTTTCTTATGTTCTTATGTTCTTAAGAAAGAGGTAGAAGAAAATAGAGAAAATGACTGTGAGTGCTGAAAGAGGATGAAGGAATTGGAAAAGTTGAGCGTGGAAGTGCGAAGAAAGAGGAGGAAGGGGAAGAGGGAAGGCAAGAGTAGAGGTGAAAGAAAGATGAATGGGAGGCTTGATGGGAGGAGTGTGGAAGGCAGGACCGCGGTGGAGGTGGTGGCCCTTAAAGGTGGAAGAGAGGGAAAGTGAGGAGAGGAAGGAGGGGAAGAGGGAGGAGAGGAAGGAGAGGGAGAAGGGAGAGGGAGAAGAGGAGGAGAGGGAGGAGGGGAGGAGAGGGAGTGGGATAAGAGGGAAAGGAACAGGAAAGGTGGGGGAGAGGGAGAGGGAGGAGTAAGAAATGTAGGGTACAGGAAATGGAGGAACATGAAAGGTAAGGGAGAGGGAGGAAGAGGAAAGGTGGAGTACAGGGAAATGGAGGAGCAGCAAAGGTGGAGGAAGGAGATGGAGGAGGAGGAGAGATGGAGGCATAGAGGCAGGAAGTATAAACATATGAATAAACATGTAAATAAAAAAAAAACGAACTAGAATATCAACAATAGAGGAGTTAGTTTTGTTGTCAATCTATTAAGTGACATGGTTCGAAATAGCAGGAAATGGGAGGATGGAGACGACATATTGGTAGAGGCATAGGTAGATATTCGTAAATATGCAAATACATAAAATAGACAATTTGAATAACAATACCAACATGAAAAGTAATTTGTTAAGATTTCGGTCTTTCACCAGTCTCTCAATTCCGGAGGAAACAATTTTTTTTCTGGTAGTTTTCGGCTAGTATTGGATTAGTCTGCGTGTTGTTTATCCCACAGATCATTAAATCACTATTAAAATGAGACTTTCCAATGCCCGTTGTGCACCCGTCGCCGCCACGGCAAAATATCTCGCAGAGACGTTCAACTTGTTTACTCTTTCTATATTTCACTCGCTGCTCACAAAGATCACAAGTGGACAAACTAGAAGAAAACCAGGGAAATTAATGTTTTTCCTGCTGTGTATTTCCCCAGCATGCATGATGCGCCTTATTTCGGAAGCAAAATTTATAAGGGGCAGAAAAAAGTTCATTAGCAAAGGATAAAAGTGAGGATAATGTTTCCGTGACGCATGACAATTAATGTAAAAGATGCTGAAACAGAATTGCAAAAAGGAGTGTAAACAGTGAATGCAAAAGGTACGGAAGGGAAAAGTGCCGGGAATATATTCATGACTAATAAGAACGAATGATGTTTTTAGTGACTGATTTTAATTACTAAGGAGAGGAAATGGTGTCGGCAAATTTGTTAAAAGATTGAAATTTGTGTAAAAAAATATGTGTTGAGTTTCAAAGGCGTCCTGGAGGTGACTGCAAAGAGTAAGGAAGGGAAAAGTGTCAAATGTATCAACAACGAATAAGAAAGAATAAGGTTTTCAGTGACGGATTTTCATTACTAAGAGAAGAAATGGCAGCGACAAGTTGATTACAATGCGAATAATTAGTTGACGTAAGGCGTGTGGACTGCAAGATGGTGTTATACGTAACACCATCTTGTGAAAAAAATATCTTTTACGGAAACGCATTTCAATTAGCCTTACAAAATATAAGTGGAAAAAAATTGTAAAAGGTTATTTCAAAATATGTCGAAAACTAATGTGTTAGGAAAATATGCACAACGAAAAAAAGCAAAGAGCTTTTTTTTTTTTTTTTTGACAAGTTATAAACCGAAAGTGAGGTTCCTTGATTTTATAAAAAGTGAATAAGCGAGTAGAAAGAGAACAAGGCAGTGTTTAATTACAGATTAGAAATATAAATGTAGGTTGTGGGCAGAGTATGTGGAAAGAAAAGACATATTAATAACATACATCCAGAAACAATGGACAGGAGCGAACAGCATATTCAGCGATGCCTTCCTCAACGACTGCCGGCAGCCAGCCCTGCCGCAGCCAACCTTCGTCCATTAGTTATCGAGGCAAAAAGAGATCAAGCGTTAATATTTTTCCTCGTGCGCCTCGTCCTGTCCATTACCAACGAGAACTTCACGGCCAGAAACGCTACATAAAAAAATCATCTCGGTTCCCATTCCAGGTAATACACTTTACGTTATTTTTTTTTCTACTTTACTGAAGTTACTGAACTACGATTTTTTTTCCACTGCAAAGAAAAAAAAGTGTATCAGCACCACGCAGGACCCAATATAGCTTTTTCTCTCATCGTGCCACGCACCTTTTCTTCTTTAATCACATCATTCATTTCGTCATTTTTTTCGCTCGTTCACCTTCATTCACATTTTCAGGGCATCCTTCCAACTGTCCAGTTGCACAGTTCACGTAACACACACCCTATATGTTCCATTATCGATAACACATAAACCAATGCCCAAAAACATTACATTTTCTTCAGCATGCCAGCAAAACAATCCACAACTCCTCCTCCTCCTCCTCCTCCTCCTCCTCCTCCTCCTCCTCTTGATGATCCAAATCACACAAAACACAGACACCCCTAAAAGAGCACGAACTAATCCCGTCGCATCCCATTTGCTGTTGCAATAATACGACATGCCTGGAAAAAAATACAAACGAGCCAGCGGAAAGAATAAAACAGAAAAAAAACAGTCCCCTCCAATAACATTTTCTGCTGACGAAAGACGTGAGGAAGTGGGAAAAAAATGAAAACTGACCCCAAAACATGTGACGAGAGAAAAAAAAGGCACCAACGGGGTCCTAAAAAATTATAATGTTCTTCCAACTCTCAGTCTGTGCCGAAACGAAGGCAGAACATTATGGCGGGAAGGGTGTGTCGGGCAGGGCCGGGGCAACACGGGGACGGGAGGCGCGGCAGGGTGCTCTGACCTCTCCTGACCCCGCATGGACGGCGAGGTTTGGCTGGCCTCGCCCCTGTCCTCACCGCCCGCCCCACACACACCAAATTTGTTTTTGGCTCAAGCAGCGAACTATAAGATTTTCTGTCTCTCTCTCTCTCTCTCTCTCTCTCTCTCTCTCTCTCTCTCTCTCTCTCTCTCTCTCTCTCTCTCTCTCTCTCTCTCTCTCTCTCTCTCTCTCTCTCTCTCCCTCTCTCCCTCTCTCTCTCTCTCTCTCTCTCTCTCTCTCTCTCTCTCTCTCTCTCTCTCTCTCTCTCTCTCTCCTCCCTCCTCCTCCTCCTCCTCCTCCTCCCTCCCTCCTCCACCTCCTCCTCCTCCCTCCCTCCTCCTCCTCCTCCTCCCTCCCTCCCTCCCTCCCTCCCTCCTCCCTCCCTCCCTAATTGTAATTGTTCGCAGAAATTTGCCACGATACACTTTCAACTCAGCGAGTCTAAATGTAAATATTGTGTCTTGGACTCGCGTATCCAAGCACTTAGCTCGATTAACGATGAGTTGAAACGCTCAAACGTTCTGATATGGGAAGTTGTGACGTCATTCCCCGCCCTTCCCACTCCAGCTTCCTCCACCTCAAACTCATATTCTGACGTTCTGACCCAATTACATACCTCCTCCTCCTCCTCTGCCTCGCCTGAACCCGCCTCCATCCTTACTATTCCTTCCGCCCCATCCACCTCCCTTGCTACCTCATCCACTCCCACTCCCTCTTCTCCCTCCACTACCCTTGACTCCTCCCCTATCCTCATCACCACTCCATCTTCCCCTTCCACCTCCTCTGCCTCGCCTCAACCACCCCACTCCTCTGCAACGCTGGAACCCGCCGCCACCCCTACCATTCCTTCTATCCCATCCACCTCCCTTGCTACCTCATCAACTCCCACTCCCTCTTCTCCCTCCAACACCCTTGACTCCTCCCCTATCCTCATCACCACTCCATCTTCCCCTTCCACCTTCAACACGATCTCCTCTGCCACGCCTGAGCCCGCCGCCACCCTTACCATTCATTCTACTCCATCCACCTCCCTTCCTACCCCATCCACCTCCATCCACAGTACCACTCCCCTTTCTCCCGCTCTCCCTTCCTCTCCCTCCAACACCCTTGACTCCTCCCCTATCCTCATCACCACTCCATCCTCCACTTCCATCTCCAACACGAACTCAACCTCCGCCTCCTCCTCCACTTCTGATACCACATCTCCCTCCACCCACACCTCACCCTCCACCCTTCCCCAATCACCCACTACTATCACCACCACCACTTCCAAACCCACCTTAGCCCGCGCTCCCTCTTGTACCTCGCGCCCTTCCAGAAGAAATCACAAGACCATTCTACCAGCTGTCACTTGTACGAACCAGACGCTGTTTCCTGGTATGGGCAAACTAACTACTAGAGTCAATTTAGTTGGAGACAGTGTGGTGAGAGGCCAACTTACGGAGTTTTGCGGACGGAATACGTTGACACGGCAGCGTTTCTGTATCCCCGGAGCCAAACTGGACGATATTGAATCAGCTGTCGATGCAGTTTCAGTAAATGCGAAGGACGACACAGTGTATCTGATCCATGCGGGAACCAACGACCTTCAGTCAACTCAAATTCAGGACCTGTTAGCAAAATACCGTCAAGTCATTCGGAAATACAAGACCAAGTCCCCTCACATCATCGTCTCTGGAATTCTACCGAGAGTCAATACGTTCGCCGGATACAACAACAGTAAAGCGTACGGCGTCAACACTAGTCTAAAGCAGTTATGTAACGATGAAGGCGTAGGGTTCATGAACGCATGGCATCACTTCAACCAGCGCCCAGATTTGTTTTGGGAGGACGGACTCCACTTGAACGAGGTTGGTTCGGCGCGGCTAGGAAGGCTCCTGAACGATGCAGTTGAAAGCTTCTCGAAAAGCTATTCAAAAAACTGGAGGCGAGGGCAAGGCAAAGGCAACCCTTGATCAACCGAACCGTAGCGTCGATGCGGCTTGCAAGAAACTGTGTAACCAACGACGCCTCCGACAAGCGAACTCATTCAACACGACGCGGCCAAACCAGTAGTCACATTTCCATTTTGTACACAAATGCACGCAGTCTATTACCCAAAAGGACGAAATTAGGCGTATATTGCAACTGAGAAACCAGATGTGGTAGCCATCACAGAGACTTGGGCCAACTCTGCACATCTAGTATCTGAACTGTCATTTCCAGGTACGAAAACTTCCAAAAAATCGAATGCACAAGAAAGGAGGAGGAGTAATTTGCTACGTAAAAGTACGCTCCCTGCCATAAAATAGACAAACAGGACGCAGAGAATTACGACTCCGTCTATGTGGAAATAACTGCGAATAATAAGAAACTAACACTTGCGACCGTATACAGGCCTCCAAAACAACAGGCAGCCGATGACACTGCCCTGTACGAAGAGCTTCACTCTCTAACACAAAGTAAAGAAGCAATAATAATTGGGGACTTTAATTGCCCTAACATTGACTGGGGACAATTGACTGGAGATCAAGAGGGTAACAGGCTTATAGAAATGGTGGAGGATTCGTTCCTCACTCAAGTTGTAACTCAACCAACAAGAGAAAACAATCTGCTGGATCTGGTATTAGTAAGCGACCCCGACCTCATTCGCGACTGTGAAGTTGGTGAAAAAATTAACGGTTGCGATCACCACTTAATCCGTTTCAATGTCAACATAAGTCACAAACTCGTAGACAATCCGTCAGTGATACCCGACTACAAAAAAGCAAATTTCAACCTAGCCCGTGAGCTGCTTCCCTCTGCGACCTGGGACCAACTTCACCTAACCGACAATACAATCGACAACGTGTGGAACAACTTCAAAGATAAGCTTTTGGGAGTAGAAAAGGCTACAGTGCCGACGAAACCCAGGCGAGTAAATGGTGCCGTAGATCCACCGTGGATGACCAGAGAAATAAAAGGGCGGTAAACTTAAATAAGGAATTATAACCTAATGAAAGAGAATGACACGGCCGAAGCCCGTTCTCAGTACCACAACAGCCTCAGAGCTTGTCGCACCCTTATTCGGAGTAGTAAACGCAACTACGAAAAACAAATAGCGCGTGACATCAAGACAAACTCAAAAAAATTCTTCACATACATCAGATCGAAAAAGAAAGTAAAATTCAATATTGGTCCCCTGACAGACGAGACTGGAGCTGCAACTCAGGACAGTAAACAGATGGCCAGAATCCTCAACAGTAACTTCGCATCCGTATTCACAGTCGAAAACATCGAAACCATGCCCGAGAACCCTGACCCGCCGAGGGGAATCACGCACCTGAAAATTGACTCAATATGCGACCAAGAAGTGAAAGAGTATTTGGATAAACTCGACACGAACAAGTCAACAGGACCTGACGGTTTGTCCCCGCGGTTATTAAAAGAGCTTAAACAACAAATACTTCAGCCACTCACTAACATATTCAACCAGTCTGTTCAATTGAAAAAGGTCCCGGAAGACTGGAAGATGGCGAACGTAACACCAATTTTCAAAAAGGGAGACAAAAGCGTTGCATTAAACTACAGGCCCATAAGTTTGACATCAGTGGCAGGAAAAATACTCGAAAAGATTATTAGAGACAAACTTGTTAAGTTTCTAGAAGACAATAATGTAATCTCCGACACCCAGCATGGCTTCAGAAACAAGCGCTCCTGCCTAACGAATTTATTAGACTTCTTCCAAGGTATATATAAGAACTGGGATGCCCACATCCCCAGTGATGTTATATACCTGGACTTTCAGAAAGCCTTCGACAAAGTACCGCACGAGAGACTCCTTGAGAAACTGCACTCGGCGGGCATTGGAGCCAATCTGATCGCGTGGATAAGAGATTGGCTCACCGACAGAAAACAACGAGTACTACTCAACGGACAGCCTTCCGATTGGCTTCCAGTCACTAGTGGAGTGCCTCAAGGGTCAGTGCTGGGACCCATTCTCTTCATCATATATATCAACGACCTCGAAGCAGGACTGAAATCCACAATATCGAAATTTGCTGATGACACTAAGGTGGGGGGAAAGGCCCTCACAAAGACCGACTGCGAAATCATTCAGAAAGACCTCAATCACATTATCGAATGGTCGGAAAAATGGCAAATGTCTTTTAATGTTGACAAATGCAAAGTCATGCACATTGGGTCCAGAAATAGTAACCACACATACATCATGAATGGGAGACCTCTGCAAGCGATGCAGGAGGAAAAGGATCTTGGCGTCACTATCAGCAGTGACCTGAAACACGCGAATCACTGTAAAAAAGCATACAACAAAGCCAACACTATGCTCGGGTTCATAGCGAGGAACTTCGAGTGTAAAACGCCAGACGTGATGCTATCCTTGTATAATTCCATGGTAAGACCGCACCTCGAGTATGCAGTACAGTTCTGGTCTCCTAATTACAGAAAGGACATTGATTTACTGGAAAGGATTCAGCGACGCGCCACGAAAATGATACCAACCTTAAGGGCTCAACCGTACGAGGAACGACTCAAGCGACTCAATCTCTTTACATTAGAGAAAAGACGCCTACGAGGAGATATGATTCAAGTCTTCAAGTATCTGAAAAAAATTCAATAACGTCGATTACTCCAATTTCTTTGAATTGCAAACCAACCTAAGAACTAGAAATAACGGTTTACCCATTCAGTCTAAGCGATGTAACACAGACATCGGAAGGAGTTTCTTTTCAAACCGAATCATCCGTCACTGGAACAATCTTCCTTCAGAAGTAGTAAATGCGAATACTATCAACTCCTTCAAATATAGAATCGACCGTCACTTCGCTGCGTCGGGAGTAAACTGAATATTGAGTTGCTTTCATCTGCTCCTCAATATCGAGGTGCTTTCATCTACTCCTCAATGTCGAGGTGCTTTCATCTGCTCCCCAGGCCCCAGGCTGTCGAGCAGATTAAATCACCAAAGCGGGCAACCTCGTAATGAGCCAATAGGCTTTCTGTTGCCTGCGTTTCCATGTTTCCATGTTTCCTCTCTCTCTCTCTCTCTCTCTCTCTCTCTCTCTCTCTCTCTCTCTCTCTCTCTCTCTCTCTCTCTCTCTCTCTCTCTCTCTCTCTCTCTCTCTCTCTCTCTCTCTCTCTCTCTCTCTCTCTCTCTCACCTGTCCCCCATCGGGGCAGCCAGATTCGGAAGGCTCCTAAACGACGCAGTATAGGACACCCGATCAAAAAACCGCTTTCAGCCACGTCCCTCCACCCCGCCCGTGTAAATAGACGCCATGCATCGCAACAAACGCGTAACCGCGAATCCGCAAGTACCACCACCTCTATTGCCAAGCCTCTGGAAAACTTAAAAATCTCTAGTTTCAATGGGCGTAGCCTAAGAAACAAGTTTGATGAACTGAGATGTCTTGCTCTGACAGAAAATTTTGACGTAATTGCTAAACCGAAACATTTATCGACACCACAAATATTGATTTAAGTAGAGAATACAACATAGATGGCTACAGACTCTTCAACAAAGATCGTTTAAACCGTAGAGGCGGTGGCGTCGCCCCTTTTGTCAAAAGCTATTTGCAACCCACGGACAAAACACCAAGAGACAGTAACGTTGACCATATGTGCGTGCGAGTAGATATTGCAAGGGTCAATTTAAATATACCTGTCACCTACAGGCCTCCGTGGCAATCACTCGAAAATGATGATGAAATGCACAGCGTTTTAAGGCAGTCACTTAATAACAACGACTCACTGATATTAGGAGACTTTAACCTTCCCCATATCGACTGGGCGATACCGTCAAGTACAGAAGTTGAGTCACATAGAATGATCGAATTTTTCGAAGAAAATTATCTAAGCTAAATGGTTTCTGAACCAACTCGACAAAATAACATACTCGACCTTGTTATAACGACCCAAGATAACCTAGTCAGTAATGTCACGGTAGGAGAACACCTCGGTTCTTGCGATCATAAATTAGTGCGCGTCGACATTAGAGCTCAAACATCAGTGATTGAAAATAAAGTAAAGGTGTCCAATTTCAAAAGAGCTAACTTCGCAGAAATCCGACAAAAACTAGCAGAAATACAACTATCAGATGACGGCAACGTAGAGGAAGCCTGGCTAAGCTTTACAAATCATTTATTCACTCAGCAGAACACATTCGTCCCTTTGTGTGAGGAGCGAAGTAAAACTAATACAAGCCCACCTTGGTTTAATAGCGAAATTAAACACTCAGTCAAGGAGAAAAAAATATCTTACAGGCTAAAGAAAGTACAAAGCACGCCCGAAAACATAAGACTTTATCATAATGGCAGGCGACGAGTAAAAAGATTAGTATGTCAGCCAAAGCGTAGAGATGAAGAAATCCTTCTTCACTTATATAAACAAAAGGAAGGAGAGCGATCAGAAGTGGAACTGGACCTGGACAAACAGTGACGGCGCACTAGTGACTGATAGTCAACACTTTGCAAACCTATTAAACAATTACTTTTCCTCGGTGCTTATTACTAACAGTCTTCCTCCCACTACCACCAACACCAGTGACGACAACAGTGCTAATGTAATTCTTGAGCATGCATTGCTTAACTTTGAAATAACAACCGATGAAATCCTTAAAGCTCTCCAATCTTTGCTCTCCAACACTCCACAGTTTTTAGAATTCTGTTTAACCTCAGAACGTCGGCAGACCCTTTTCTGGACTTTCACGAGTCGTGGCTGTGGTACGGTGGACCTTAAAGAGGGCTCGCCATAAAACACCTAATTCGAGCTAATTGTAGGCGGTGGTGGCATAGCGCAACCCACCATGAATGCCCTAAGTCATTGTGATGGGTGAGTGATCTTGAGGTGTGTTTTTTGGTCATAGGTGGTGCTGTAAGGTCACGGCAGACTGAATTAGCTATCCACACAGTAATCACTTGTGATGTGATATTCTCTATAGTAGACAACAAGCGACTCTTGGCTAGATGACACGCGTCACGAGACTGCTTATTTTATAACAAACACCACTCAAAAAGAGTGGAGTTTGAGTACCAGTAAATATTTTTAACGGCATTATGATTATGAAAGGAGTACTGTGATGTACATTCCATGCTCTTTTCCTAGTCTCAAAAAGCGGAAGAGCACAGAGCTCAAAGTACCGATCTTTGGGTAGGACTGAGACCACTCACACACAACACACCGCGACAACGAGGTCACAACTCCTTGCCTGACGTCGCGTACCTACTCACTGCTAGGTGAACAGGGGCTACACGTGAAAGAAGATAAACCCAACTCATCTTCACCCGCCCAGGGAATCGAACCCCGGTCCCTCTGGTTGTGAGCCAGACGCTCTACCCCTGAGCTACCGTGTGTGTGTGTGTGTGTGTGTGTGTCACTTTGGTATTCATGCAGCGCTCATCTCTTTCCTTTCAAGTATTTTTCAATTCGTGTCATTTTTTCTGCTTCGTCTTAAAACATTTTCGTGTCTTTGTTCGCTGCTTCGTTTGTCTCTTAGTCAAGTAATCCGTCGGTCAGTCGTCCAGTTTGTCTGTCTGAATTTCTGTTGGTCTGTCTATAGGAAGCTTGTTTATGTCTCTCCCGATTTTGTCTGCTTATCATTCAGCGTGTCTGTCTGCCTGTCTGTCTGTGTATCTGTCTGTCTATTTGGGTATTCATCCGAATTTCTCTCTCTCTCTCTCTCTCTCTCTCTCTCTCTCTCTCATAAGAACATAAGAACATAAGAACGTTGGAATCTGCAGAAGGCCGGTAGGCCTATACAAGGCAGTTCCTTTGACCCTAAGCTCCCGTGTATCTAACCCCACCTAGTATCGCTGTCCATGAATTTATCTAATCTATTTTTGAATGTGACAATTGTATTGGCACTCACCACATGACTGCTAAGCCTATTCCACTCATCCACAACCCTGTTGGTAAACCAATTTTTGCCTATGTCCCTGTTGAATCTGAATTTATCCAGTTTAAACCCATTACTTCGTGTCCTACCCGGTTCTCTTACCAACAAAACCATATGAATATCTCCCTTATTAAAGCCCTTCATCCATTTATAAACCTCGATCATGTCTCCACGCACCCTTCGCCTTTCTAGAGAATTCAAGTTTAACTGTTTGAGTCGTTCTTCGTATGGCAAGTTTCTCAACCCCTGAATCATCTTAGTCATCCTCCTCTGCACTGATTCTAACATTCTCTCTCTCTCTCTCTCTCTCTCTCTCTCTCTCTCTCTCTCTCTCTCTCTCTCTCATAACACACACACACACACACACACACACACACACACACACACACACACACACACATACACACACACACACACACACACACACACACACACATACACACACACACATACACATACACACACACACACTCACACACACACACACAGGTACACATACAATCACAGATATGTATACATAAACCCACATTCTGCTGTCGACACACATCCTCCTACATATAAACATACACACACACACACACACACACACACACACACACACACACACACACACATACAATCACAGATATGTATACATAAACCCACATTCTGCTGTCGACACACATACTCATACATATAAACCTACACACACACACACACACACACACACACACACACACACACACACACACACACACACACACTCATTCACTGCTATCGCCGCTTCTACTGTCACGCTTGTAATGCTAGTGCTACAACCGTATTTCACTGTTTGGAGGGAGCTGACCCCCCTCACCCCCTCTCCTCACATCGCCTGGCCCCTCCTTCCTCCCCATCCCCTACCACACCTTCCCTTCGTACCCCTACCCTTTCCCCCTCTTCCCTTACAAAATCCTTCCCCCTACCACACGTCTCCCTCTCCCCCAGGGCCCCAGTCCCCTCTTTCCTTCCCCTTCCCCCTTACCACTTACCCCTTACTCTTACCCCTCTTTCTTATACTCTCCTCCATGATCTCTTTTCTCTCCTTCCCTCTTATCTCCCTTCATCACCTCCCATCATTGCCCTACTTCCTACCTCTTCCCATTCCCCTATTTTCAACTCCCCCCCGCCTCGCCCCTCCCCATCCCATCTACCCAACACCACAAATCACAGTCGCCTGATGTTCATGTACTCCCATCGCCCCATCCATCCTCCCTCTCCTATATCTGACGCCACAGCCCTCCACCCCATTCCCTTCCTCCTTCCCCTTGTCCCTTCCCTAACCCTTCCTCGTCTCCCTTTATTCACAGTCAATTTCCCTTCCCCTTCCCTCCATCCTCCCTTCGTCTTGTGCTCTCTCTTATTTGCCCTTTACCTTTTATATATATATTTTTTTTTCTTGTTCCCTCTCAGTCGTCTCTTTCCTCATATATTACACGCTCCATGCTTTTCCCTTCTATTTCTCCTTGTCTTCTTTGCTCTCCAACACTCCCCAGTTTTCAGAAGTCTGTTCGAAGGGAGGCAAAGACTGTCACGTAAAGGTGGCACATGTCATCCTCATACACTTTACAAACTGCACCTGTCTTATTATTTTCCTACTTTTTCCCTTCTCTTTTTCGGGTGGTGGCTGGGACGGTCACTCCACACACAGACATTCACTAATCTATGTTTTCTTTTTACTCTCCTTCTTTCAGGGTGTAGGAAGGGGCAGGTACTCGGTGATATAAGAGCAAAGAAAGAAGAAATGAGGGAAAGGAAAAGAAAAAAAGAAAGCTGAGTAGAGGAAAAGAGGAAATTAATCTGGGAGAGCTGGAGGAAAATAGGACTTAATCGATCACACATACAGTTTCCAAGACTCCTCCTTTCGGGCAGTGAGAGGGGGAGGGGGTTGGGGTTGGGTGCTACACATACAAAGAGTCACATACATGATTTTTTTCTTCTAAGGAAATGAATGGTGGAAGAGATGGACGAAGAGATAATATAAACGGACGCACATACACATTTTAATCTTTCTTTCGGTCAGTGAGAGGGCGAGGAGGCGGGTACTCCTTATGCAAAAGATCACATATGTATATTTTTTCTTTCCCGAAGCCTTGATCCGCAGAAAGGCAACAGTAATGGCGGCCCAAACGTCGACTTCCAGCACTTGGCGTCTGGCTCGGGCCGCGGCCTGCACTGAATCCGAAATGTCATCCTCTTGCCTAGCCATTCATGCAGGGAGATGGTGGTGGGGGTTGAGGGAGAAGGAAGGGGGAGGGAGGAAGAAGGGGGAGGGAGGAGGAAGGGGGAGGGAGGAGGAAGGGGAAGGGAGGAAGGGGTTGGGGGGAGGAGGGGGGAGGAAGAGAAAGGGGAAGAGGGTGAGACATAAAGTGTTGAAGACGAAGAGGAAGAGAGAGCAAGGAGGTGGAGGCAGGAAGTGTTGAAGATGTGGAGGAAGAGAAAGCAAAAGGAGAAGCAAGGGAGTGATGCGAGAGAAGAAAGAGTAAGAGATGCTGACGGAGAGTAAGAGGAGGAAGAGGATGGAGTGTGCGAGTAATGAGAGAGAGGGGAAGGGAGGGGGAGGAATGGAGGGAGAGTGTGTTGAGATGGGGAGGAGGA
>NW_026110706.1:500000-587500 GCF_024679095.1 Eriocheir sinensis
TACTGTGGGAGAGTTGGAAAAAGGAGATGAAGGACACGTGAGAAGAGAAGAGGAAAAGAGGAAAGAAGGAAAGTGAGAAGAGAGGAAAGAAAGTGAGAAGACAGGGGAGAAAGGGAGGTCTGAGGTCACCTATTCCTGCCTCTTCCTTCTTTTCTTGGATGAAGGTTAGGAGGAGGAGATGAGGGGAAGAAGGTGTGGTAGAGGTGGGGAGATGAGAAGGAGACAAGGTGAGAAGAGAGACAAGGAAAGAGTTACCTTATTCCTCTCTTGTTCCTGCTTTTCCTGTGTAAGGATTGGAAGGAGACGAAGGGCAGGTGAGGAGACGAGAAGGTGGGTGAAAGGGAGGCGAGATGATGATGATAAGGCGAGAAAGCCGAGGTGAGAAGAGAGGAGAGAAAAGAAGCTCTAGCTTTACCTCTTTCCTGTTACATTTTTTTTTTTTTTGGCTAAGGATGGAACGAAAAGATGAGGAAGAATCAATCAATCAATCAATCAATCAATGGGGCATGCATGCCGGGGGCGCGTCGCCGTGCCCACCCTACGACGCCAGGCCCGGGGGTCCCTCCGGGCGAGTCTCCATGCAGGCCCCCTTCCCAACCCGAGTACCTTCCGGCAGGATCTATGGACTTGTTCAAGCCACGAACTCCGTGGGCGTCCCCTTGGCCTCCTCCACTCAGGATTGTCTCTTACAGAGACAACCCGATGAGCAGGATCAGCTTCCGGAAAACGTGCCACGTGCCCGTATAGCCGGAGTTAGCGTTGACGGACTATGCAGGTATTATATGTCGAATCAGTCTCACGGAGTAGTCGCCGGTTTGACACAAAGTAATTCCAGCGATATTCCATGATTTTGCGTAGACACTTATTACCAAAGGCATCAATCCGCCTCTCCAAGTCCCCATTTAGTGTCCATGTCTCACAACCATAGAGTGAGGCAGGGAGGACAAGGGACTTGAAGATCCGGATCTTTGTCCTTCTGCACAGGTACCGACAACGCCATATACTCATAAGAACATAAGAACGCAGGAGTCTACAAGAGGCCGGTAGGCCTGTACGAGTCCATAACACCGTGGGCCAGACCAATCAGCCGTAAGATTTCCTGGCCAGACTCACCGTTGTTATGAATTACGCTACCAAGATACGTGAAACTTTCTGAGATCTCAACGTCCTCGCCACACGCATGAACATACTGTACTGTCATCCAGCATGCCTCCAAACACCTGTACCTTGGTCTTGGCCCAGAAGACCTTAAGTCCCATGGGCCTCGCCTCCTCGTGCAGTGCCTCGAGAGCCATCACCAAAACCTCACGCGACTCCGCTAGAATTACTGCATCATCAGCAAAAAACAAGGTCAGTGACCCTGGTATTGCCAATGGATGCTCCGCAATGACTCTGACCCACAACTCTGCCCAGTACCCAGTCCATACAAAAATGAAGAGAGAGTTAAATGATAGAAATGAAGAGAGAGAGAGAGAGAGAGAGAGAGAGAGAGAGAGAGAGAGAGAGATATATATAGATATATATATATATATATATATATATATATATAGATATATATAGATATATAGATATATATCTATAGAGATATATATATATATATATATATATATATATATATATATATATATATATATATATATATATACATGTGGGAGGGCTCCACTCACACAGCTCTCTTGGACAGAGTGGAGTCTAATGCTGGGATCACACTTCTGCGATCTTGCCTCTGCAACTAACTTCGATACCGAAAATGTTGGAGTCTCAGCTCGGCCGCCACCCGCGAAGTGCGATTTGTTGCGACAAGAAAGATCTCGCGATCCATTACGACGGAATTGTTGTACATATGAATTTGAAACAGTCACCCTCCACATTAAGAGCTTCGACAAACTGCTTCATTAGTCCTAGTTTAATATGAAGGGCAGGGAAGATGATTTTCTCTCTCTCTCAACAAGGGGCTGGTGCATGATATTCTTCTTCCCAACACTCAAACTTTTTTTTTAACCGGCCAGAGTTTCTGTTCCCACAGTTTGTCTTTCGCTCGGCTGTCCCATAAACACAGGAAACACGGATATTTTGTATGCCCTCCTTGTTGGCCGAGTAACAAACACAGGAAGCACGGATATTTTGTATGCCCTCGTTGTTGGCCGAGTAACATAAACACAGGAAACACGGATATTTTGTATGCCCTCCTTGTTGGCCGAGTAACATAAACACAGGAAACACGGATATTTTGTATGCCCTCCTTGTTGGCCGAGTAACATAAACACAGGAAACACGGATATTTTGTATGCCCTCCTTGTTGGCCGAGTAACATAAACACGGGAAACACGGATATTTTGTATGCCCTCCTTGTTGGCCGAGTAACATAAACACAGGAAACACGGATATTTTGTATGCCCTCCTTGTTGGCCGAGTAACATAAACACAGGAAACACGGATATTTTGTATGCCCTCCTTGTTGGCCGAGTAAAACGTTGACCATTTTCAGATCCACACATATGACAAATTTGTGTTAACATACTTGAGTAAATCTAATACAGTGTTAATGTGTCCAGGATTCCCTTTTAAATGCACAGAGTGACCAGTAGGAGTAATATATATTTTAAACTCTTCTTTGAACTATCTATAAAGAGTCTCCATTCAAGAGGATCATACTGTAGAGCACCCTTCGCTTTTAACAGATACAATATATTTATATATCTACGTGTGTCTAGATAGATAAATAAATGTCTAAATACATATATAAAGTAAATATCAACATATATGATTACCTACGATATATCTTATAGCTATGGGTGGGGCCAATATGGACCAGCCCATAGAAAAAAAAACTTGACATGATGGAAAAAGCTATTGTCATTTTTAAAATCAGTGACCCCAAATTACCCAAGAACAGGTCTCAAACTTAGCCCAGCAGAAAAAAAAAATCATAAGACACGCATCACGCCCCAACACACACACACACACACACACACACACACACACACACACACACACACACACACACACACACACACATGTACACACACAAACACACACGCACGCGCACACGCACCAATCACCAATTCGCCATACCTTTGAATGCATCCTCACTCTGCTCCTTGCCTTCCACTTCGTATTTCTTCTCATTTCTTCTTCTCTTTTCTCTGTTCCTCATTCACCTTACTCCCCATCCTCTCTCTCACATTATCCACCTCCCGTTCGTCTCCATTATTCCTTTCCTTCTTCGTTTCCTCCAAAGTTCCCTCCTGTTTCTACTTCTCGTTCTTCCTTCTGTTCATTCCCTTTTCTATCTTCCCGCTCCTTCCCCTTCCTCCTTCTTCTCTTTTTCGTTTCTCATCCAACTTACTCTTTTTCCCTCCCTCTCACATTTTCTACCTCCCGTTCATCTCCATTATTCCTTCCCATTCTCGTTTCTTAATGTTTTTCTCTTCCTCCTAAATTCCCTCCGTTTTCTACTGTTTGTTCTTCCTCCTTTCCTTCTTCATTCCCCTTTCGACCTTCCATTCCTTCCTTTTCTCCCTCTCAGCTCATCCTTCCTCTCCTCTTTTCCCATTCTTCCTGCCTTCATCCCAGACACTCTTTCAGCCTAATGATAACTCAGCCCTCCCTTCCCTGTTCCAACTTTGCAGCCCAGTAATTACTCTTAGGCTCCGTCCTTTGCCCTCTTATGATTCTATGTCCGCCGGGCCGTGGTTATGCGTAGTTAAGGCATATCAAGACCTGACAGACACGAACAATACTCAGATTTGGTCTAACTACTATTTATACTACTACTACTACTACTACTACTTCTACTACTACTCTTGCTACTACTACTACTACTACTACTACTACTACTGCTACTACTACTACTACTACTACAATTACTATATTGTTTAAGAGAGAGAGAGAGAGAGAGAGAGAGAGAGAGAGAGAGAGAAAATGAATGCAAAACAAGCAAAAAGGGAAGCAAGAAGGAAAGAGACAAACGGATTCTGCCCCGGAAACCATTCGAAGGTCACTTCTCAGGATGATCTGTCACGCTCCTTCGGCCCTTCGTTCTGCCATCCCGGATCCGACAAACTCCGTGATCGGCGCCTTCACGGTATTTTCGATTAACTTAATATTCCCGTCTGGTGGTTTTAAGAGGCAAGTCTTGCTCCAACCCTCCTCGCCTCGGCGGGGCTGGGGAGCGTCAGGGGGCCCAAGGTCTTCCTGGCGAGCGTCGCAGGGCCCAGGAGTCCCGGCAGAGCGCCTCGGCTCCCCCGGGGCGTTCATGGCGGTGCTGGAGATCCCGAGGGTCCAGGGGCGGGGGGCGGGGCCAACAAGACAGTACTGACCATCTCAATAACCAGACGAGTAATGACACGTTCGTTACACGTTGTGGAAGGAAGGTAATGAAGGCAATCGCGTCATCTCAACAAAAATAACAGAAAAAATCAGAAAAGACAAAAGTCTAGCATCAAGGCTTGTCACGTGTGGTGTTGTGTGTCGGTATGAGTTAGTCTTTTCTGGGGTGAAGGAGACTTGCCTGTACCAGCACACAGCACCAAGAAAAGACGATAGAAGAGAACACCAAGAAAGAGGATAAGATAGAAACAATACCGGAAAAGTAAGCATACAGAAAGCGAATAAAAGAAGAAGGAAGATGTAAAAAGAGACCACCAAAACGATAATACAGAACCACAACATCGATAAAAGGAAACTATCGTGTCATTTCATCAACTACAAAAATGAACAAAAAAATCACAAAACGACAAAAAGCCAAAAATATCTAGCATTAAGGTGTGTGGTGTTGTGTGTTGGTATGAGTGGGTCTTTTCTGGGGTGAAGGAGACTTACCCGTACCAGCACACAGCACCAAGAAAAGGCGATAGAAGAGAACAACAAGAAATGAGGAAAGAACAGAAACAACACCAGGAATAAGAATGATATAGAAAAGAATAAAAGAAGAAGGGGTTTGGTGTTGTATGCTGGGACGAGTGAGTCTTTTCTGGGGTGAAGGAGACTCAGGAGTACCCGCACACAGCACCAAGAAAAGGCGATACAAGAGAACACCAACAAAAAGAGGATAAAATAGAAACAATACCAGAAAAGTAATCATAAAGAAAGAGAATAAAGAAGAAGACAGATACAAAAATAGACCACCAAAAAATGAAAACACAGGATCACAACAGCGATAAAAGGAAATATATTGACAAATCATCCACCTTTCGGCCCTGACTAACATCCAAAATCATGGGTGAGTCTTTTCTGGGGTGAAAGAGGCTCATCCAGACCAAGGAACATAAAAAAAGGATGATATTAAAAGAACACAAAGAAAATTAAATAAAAGCAGAAAATAACGAAAAGTAAAAGAAAACACCAAGCGAAAGAAAAATTTGATTAAGGTAAATTAAGTTCAATAAATAAATAAATAACAACAATATAATTATATAAAATAAAATAAAATAAAATAAATATTATAAGAAAAGGACATCATTCACCTTTATGTCTCAACACCAGCATCATCATGGGGGGGGAGGCTCATCCAAACCATCACAGAACATCCAGAAAAGGATTTAAACACAAAAAAACACTGGCAAAGGATGACTTGCTTGGCTCATGCTGCCTCCCGGAGTTCATTTGTGATGGTCTTTAGGACAGCCTTGGGCCACTCGCGATGACTCCCTTTATTGGAACAGAAAATCAATATACACATAAAGCTGGAGTTTTTAAAACAAGGTAATATATCGAGAGGCTCCCTACCAATGTGCTTGAAGCAAGACATAATCAGCAGTGTGTTTTTCTTGTCACGACCTAAGGGCCTGAACATAGAGGATAGACTTTCACGGCTTTTGGAATGGAAACTGCAAAGTGCCCAGAGAGGAATGGAGATATTATGTCCAGGAGTCACTGTATCAGATCAAAAAGGAGGTGCAAATGTATGAGAGAAAAGAGATAATTAGATGACATAATAAAGCCACTTAAAAATGCAATTATCAAGACATATAAAGGAGAGAGGACTTCAGATTGATTAAAAGAGTGACAGAGAGAAATTAATGCTTATAAAAGCACTGAAGAGAAGGGCTTTCAACAGATGGCGTGGTGATACAGAGAAGAATGAGGGACGTGTAGGAGAGGCTGTGAATTAGCGGCACAAGACAAGATCGATGGAAACGTTTGTGTGAGACCGTGGTCTTCTGCAGGGGAACGTTACAGGCTGATGGTGATGATGAGAGAGAGAGAGAGAGAGAGATATGCTGTCCTTTATTGATTATATCAGTGGTCAACACACTTTTTGCTGACTCAGGTTTTGTGGATTTTTTTTTAGCTAATTTTGAGGTGCTGATGTTAAATATGGCATCCATTTTTTGCTAACACATCAGGTTTTCATTCTGTAGCACATCCCTATTTTATGATGTACTGTATGAATAATTTACCTTTCAGGAGAGTTTACTAAGGCTCTTCGTCTCATCAGCTCTCCTCCTCTTACTGATAGTCTTCTACCTGCTTTACTTTTGCTTTTTACTCTTTTTTTCTTCTTTTCTGTTATAGTGGCAAAGTTTCTTCCTTACTTTATTTTCTCTTTTTCTTAGCCACAGACGAGTCAAGTGATTCTACGTTATATTCATACTAGTTCATCTTTCAAGCTATGTGTAAATGCAAGTATTTTCCTAAGTCTATATCTATTGACCTTTTTCTTCTTTTCCTCCTATTAAGAATTCCTCTACTTATCTCACTTTCTATTTATTTGTCTTTATATTTCCTTGCGGTTACTGTCTCTATCTTCCTATATATTCACCCGTTAAATATTTATATTCCTTTCCCGTAACCGACATGTATATCTAATGAAGCCGCACCATACGAAGCCTAACGTGTTCCGTTCTAGCTTGTGTCTGTTCAAACACTTCTTGGTTTTTGCAGTGTCGTTTTCCTTCTCTTTCATCATCTTTTCTTCCGTCTCTTTCCTCTGTCGACTCCCTTCCTCTATAAGTGTCTTTTACACCAGTTTAAAATGACTCAATCTTTTTCCATGTCATTTCAACTGTTTCCAAAGGCTGCTGCTGAACCGTGATAGGCTGCAGATTTTGTCATGTAAATTATCTGCTGTTCGGCGACCCAGTAACGCTATAGTGCAGCACCAATAACCTCAAGCTGACCTTTTCGATCGTACGGGGGTCGGAGACACATGCCGATCACAGTCACGACCCTGTGTAACCTCCCGCGAATTACAGGTCGCTGATTGTCGTTATTAGGTCGTAAAGTCAGTGTGCCTGGGGCTTTATCTGTTCGTATTCGAGCCTGTACACCTGTATAATTAAACACCTGTATCTCAAGAGACGGATGAAGTGGCTTTAATAGGACAATAGGGATGTGGTAATTAGTGTGTGTGTGTGTGTGTGTGTGTGTGTGTGTGTGTGTGTGTGTGTGTGTGTGTGTGTTTACGTTTTATATAACATTCAACGTTGTATTGATTGCAGAAACACAGCTCTATCTCCCCTCCCCTCCCCTCCCCTCCTCTCTCTCTCTCTCTCTCTCTCTCTCTCTCTCTCTCTCTCTCACACACACATTATACATTTTCATTGTGCATATCAAATGGTGGGTCGTGGCAGCAACACACACACATACACGCACAAGCACACACGCGCGCGCACACACACACACACACACACACACACACACGTTAAATGGCTGAGTCCGATAATAATTTGGGTCTTGTTGATTATTCCGCAGTAACAGTGTAGGTATCCCGACCGCGGCGGGGGGTGGGGGGAGGTAGTAGTAGCAGTAGAAGAAGAAGTAGTAGTAGTAGTGGTAGAAGTAGTAGTAGAAGTAGTAGTAGTAGTAGTAGTAGTAGCAGTAGCAGTAGTAGTAGCAGTAGTAGTAGCAGTAGTAGTAGTAGTAGTAGTAGTAGTAGTAGCAGTAGTAGTAGTAGAACAAAGGAGTACAAAGGTAAAGCAAACATCAACAGACCTCTTGGTACTAACTAGGCTGTAGCCTTTTTGTTGTTGCTACCATCTACTTTAATCTACGAGTCAGAGACACAGGACAACAAAGAAGAAGGCTCCTGCTCTCCCACCAGTCCCTCCAGCCGAGGCTGGCACGAAAAGGAAGAACACCATGTAGTATAGAAAAACTACAATGGAATTTTACATGGACAGAAGGAAGATCATACACGACAATTAAGCTAACACTACTTTCTGTTAGACCGGAGCAAAATAGCGGATGTTCGGATTAGCTTCTAAATATGTCTAGTCGGTTTTTGAATGTGCAAGTAGTCTCGCTTCCGGCGACGTTTTGAGGCAGACCATTCCATACATTGATGACACGTTTAAAGAAGTGCTTTGATTCATTTGAGTTGAAACGTTTCCTCGTTATTTTGTATCCATTGTTTCTTGTTACGCTTGACTGAGAGACTGAAAAATAATCATAAACATTAACGTTGTCGAATCCCTTGAACATTTTAAATACTTAGACAAGGTCACCTCTTAACCTGCCTTTGATAAGCTGAATAAGTTCAGTTAACATAAGATGATAAGAACGTCGGAGTCTGCAAGAGGCCGGTAGGCCTGTACAAGGCAGCTCCTTTGAACCTAGGCTCCCGTGTATCTAACCCCACCTAATATCGCTGTCCAACAATTTATCTAATCTATTTTTGAATGTGACAATTGTATTGGCACTCACCACGTGACTGCTAAACCTATTCCACTCATCCACCACTCTGTTAGTAAACCAATTTTTGCCAATGTCCCTGTTGAATCTGAGTTTATGCAGTTTAAACCCATTACGTCGAGTCCTATCCGGTTCTCTTACCAACAAAACCTTATGAATATCCCCCTTGTTAAAGCCCTTCATCCATTTATAAACCTCTATCATGTCTCCACGCACCCTTCGCCTTTCTAGAGAATGCAAGTTTAACTGTTTGAGTCTTTCCTCGTATGGCGCCACTATAAACACTTGCCTGCGCCATGACGGGCTGGGGCCGAATACCATCCAGGCCCCTCAAGCAAGCCTACCGGCGCAATAGGCAGAAACGTAAAAAAAATAATAATAATGGCGAGTTTCTCAACCCCTGAATTATCTTAGTCATCCTCCTCTGCACCGATTCTAACATTTTGATATCCATTCTATAGTAAGGTGATCGTTCGAACTTATTACTCCAAGATCTTTTTATTTGCTAGCTTCAGAAAGTCGCACTCCGTTAATTTGATAATGAATATAATCGTTGTTGATTCCGATATGCATAACCTTGCACTTTTCAATATTGGAATTCATTTGCCATGTTCGTAGTAGTAGTAGTAGTAGTAGTAGTAGTAGTAGTAGTAGTAGCAGTAGTAGTAGTAGTAGAGGAGGAGGAGGAGGAGGAAATTGGTAGGATTGAAGAACATGGAGATTAGCATAAGTTGACGTCACACTGAGGGAAATGGAGGAGAGATGGAGGTGTTTTGGGTGGATATTGGAGGAGGAGGAGGAAGAACAAGAGGAAGAGGATGCAGACTGGTTCAAAGTGGTGGCAGGTAAAGAAAGGTAGTTTTGTAGTAGAAAAGAAAATATAGAAAAAAGAAACAAAAGAGGATGAAGTGAAGGGGAGACAGATAAGAGAAAGGTGGGCAGTGGATATCCCTAGAGGAGGAGAAAGGAGGAAGAAAGGAGGAGGAGGCAGGGAGATGACTGGCAATTCGTGGAGGATGCTGGGAGAAGAAAAATAAAAGGTAAATAGAAAGATAACAAGTGGAGGCCAGTGGAGATAGGTAAAGAAAGTAAGATAAGGTAAAGTAAGGTAAAGTAAGGAGAGGTAAGGTAAGGTGAGGTAGGGTAAGGTAAGGCAAGGCAAGAGATAGATCAGTAGTGGAGATTGTGAGATGGAGGATACAAGGCCGCTGTTGAAGTGGAGGTATTCAGGGCACGGGAGATGAGTGGAGGCCAGCAAGGAGACTAAACCCGCTAACAGTGTGGAGAACAAATGTGGAGATGAAGGCAGCGTGGGGAGGCGGCTTAACCTGATGGACCTTCCCGGGAGCCTACCAGACGGATGGGGTTACCGGGAAGGGGAAGGAGGGGGTGGGGGGAAATGGGAGCTACTAGGGTGTAACTTGTAAGTACTTAGGGGGCAGCGTTACCACCTAATGAGTTTAAGATAAGGGGTCTGATCGCCTACATATCAGGGTATTAGAAACGACCCACGAGCACGTTATAAAGGGAGAAGGAGGAGGAGGAGGAGGAGGAGGAGGAGGCTATTGCTAGATTAAGAGATGGGAGATGTGGAGGAGGAGAGAAAAGGCCCCCAAAAAAGATAAAATAGAGAGAGGACTAGAAAAACGTAAAAGACGTCATGGAATAATCAGGGAAGAAAACAAGAGTAATAAGGATATAAAAGAGGAGGAGGAGGAGGAAGGGAAAGGGTGGAAGTAAGATCAGGAGGAAAATGAATAAAAATGAATTCAAGAAGAAAAGCAAAGGAGAAAAAATGAAGAAAGACAGACGAAACAGGAAAAAAAATATGAAAAAAGATAAAGAAAACGAAATGAGAGGAAGTTGAAAATAGGAAGACTAAAAAAAACAAGAACCGAAAAAGAAGAACCAATGGAAAAAAAATGAAATAAAAAATCAAGAAAACAAACAAAAGGTAGAAAAGAAACAAAGAAAACCATGACCTGAAAACGAAAGAACCGAAGGAAAAGACAAGAAAAGACGAAAAGAAACAGAACACGAAGACCAGAGGTAAGGCAAGTCGAGGTCACGAGTAGAGACGAAGAAGCAGTGGGCAAAACCTTTCCCCAAAGAGCTTCACGTCTGTCTGTCAGGCCCCGCCACGCCCCTGACCAGCGCCGAGGGGGAGCAGCACAGCAGCCTGGCTCCCCACGCCCTTGTCACCCACACACACACACACTCAACTTCCTTCTTCATCCCTTCTTTATTCCCTCGTATTCTTGTTCTTGTCCTTCCCTTATCTTTTACCTTACCAACTCATTCCCTCTTTCATTTCCTCCTGTTCTTTTTCCTAATCTTGTCGTCCCTTTATTTTCCTCATCCTATTTTCCTTAAAATCCATCCATGCTCTTCCTTTTATTTTCTTCCTTGCATCTATAGGTCTGGATTAGACTGAGCCGAAGAAAGGAAAAAGCGAGAGAAAGGGAAGGAAGTAAGGAAAGAGGGAAGGAAGGAAGGAATTAAGGAAAGAATGAAGGGTAGAATTACATTTTTAGTGGACATCATAATAAAAAGTGAAACATGAGTGAAGTGAATGAAAGGAGCGGCTGAAGAAAGCAAGAATGAAAGAAGGTAGTGTTGGAAGGAAAAGTTGAATGGAGAGATGGATTGAAAGGAAGGACGAAAGTAGAAAGTGAATGAAGGAGGAGAAAGTTGGGATGCAAAGGACAGATGATATGAGAGGACGAACGAAAGAAGGAAGTAAAAGTTGGAAAGTTTGGTTTAGTCAGCGCAACATCTGCGGTCATATGCCGGAGAGAGACGGAAGGGGAAGAAATTATAGGAGAAGGGAACAGATCCCAGGAGACGGGACACAACCCCCGATTAATACCTGATACCCATTCACTGCTGGGTGGACAGGGGCGTAGGGTATCGGAAAAGCCGACAAAATTTTTCCATTCCGCCCGGGAATCGAACCCGGGCTCTCTCGGTTGTGAGCCGAGTGTGCTAATCACTGCACCACGAGGCCCCCTCTAAAGGAGAAAGAGAAGAAAAAGGAAGAGAGGGGAGCAGAAAAGGGAAGAAGACAAAACAGGGAGGAACAAGAAATGAAGTAAGAAGCGATAAAGACGACAAAGAAAAGACAAAGAAAATAAGGAGATAAAGAGGCTGCCGGAAGATAAATTACGAACTGTTAAAGAGGCAAAGGGACGGAACGACTTATAAAGAAGAGAAAGGAGAGAAGACACAAAGGAAAATGGAGACAGAGGAAGAGAAAGAGAAAGGGAAAGAAAGAAAACAAACAAAATGTGTATAAACAGAAGACACACGGAATGCCAAGACAAGCGGGAAGAAAAAAAATGGACTAAGAGGAAATTAGCCTGAAAAAAAGTATAAATGAACTGAATGAGAGATAGAGGGAAATGATGATGTGGAATGGCCAATGGCATGGAACGAAAGGAGGGACACAAGGTGAAAGGAGGAAAAGGACGGGAATGAAGGGAAGCAAGGACAGACAGAAGGCGAAGGAAATGGTAGAATGACACGGAAAAGAAAAGAAAGCCAGGAAGGACGGCAGGAAGAGAACTGGTGGAAAAAATAGAAGGAAATATAAAACAGGAGGAAATGAAGAAATAATGAAAAATGAGAGGGAAAGGAAAGCATGGATGGACTGAAGGGAAAAGACGATAAGGGAAAAGGTAAGAAAAGGGTAAAACACAAAATGAGAGAGAGAGAGAGAGAGAGAGAGAGAGAGTCTGACGTAATAATAAAGTAATTATTGTAAATCACATATTGGAGGGTGGGATGAGGAAGGAAGAGAGGAAGAAAGGAAGGTAGGAGGAAAGGAAGGTATGAAAGAAGATAAGACGGTAAGAATTGAAGGAAGGTAAGAGGAAAGAAATGAAGAATGAATGGAAAGAACACAAATGAAGGAAAAAGTGGACAAAGGAGGGAAAAAGAAAAGGAATGGACAGAGGAGAGGAAAAGAGAGAAAGGAAGGAACCAACTAACGAAACAACGAGCAAACGGATGAAGGAAGAAAAGCAAGAGAAAATGACAAATACATAAACAATGAAGAAAACTGAGATAAGTGAGGGCAACAACACAGCCAAAGAGGAAGAGAGGAAGGAGGAAAAGAAGGAAAACAGGAAGAACGGAAAAAAGAAGAGAGTGCGAGATGATAATAATAGAGCTCATATATGGGAAGGAGGGAGAGGGGAAGGGAAGGGAAGGGAAGGGAAGGGAAGGGGAGGCGAGCTGAGGGTTTACAAACAAGGAAGAGGAACCTTAAACCGATTACCTTTTCACCTACTAGAGAAGGAGTGAGAGGATGCGTCTGATAGTGATGTGTGTGATGAGGCGATTTGGCCGGTGTGTTTTTTTCTGTTTAGGGGAGGAGGAGGAGGAGGAGGAGGATGGGAAAAGATTAACCTATTTCACCGTTCGTCAGGGGAAGGGAGTCAAGTTAGTCGTGCGTGTGACTTTGGCGGTGAGAAAATGATACTTATGAGAACATTCAAGGAAGAGGATTACGCATATTAAGCTGGTTGAAGGCGAGTCTGTGGTGGTGGGAAAAAATCTCATTACAACGCTTAAGCTTAAAAAAAAAAGTAATGAGATGGAGTGTGGCGATGAGGAAAATAAAATAATCCCAACATGTAAGTTCGGGAGAATAATAAAGTTTGCGAAAGGTGTTACTGGCAAGAAAATGATGCTGGGAAAGGTTGTAGATATGGTAATGGAGGTAAACAGCCTATCCCAGTGTGCCAGCGAAAAGTGTTTATCATCACTATCACCACCACTACCACATTCCTCTCTAAACACCCCTTCGACTATCATCACCATCTTCCTTTCCATCATTATCACATTACTCATCACCCAACATCTAAACTATCATCATCACCACCTCCATTTAACACTATCATCACCACCCTCATTCAATCCACCGCATTCAACACTATTTACACCATACTCTAACACCTTCACCACCACCTCTCACCATTAAAACTCCTCTTCCTCCTTCTCCATCACCATCACCCAGCCTAAAACAAAGCTAGATAAATGGAAAAGAGAGAAACCAATGGTGGCGGTCAACTGTTATCTTTTATTTTCACTGTAAAGAGGCGGATGAAGCGCTTAAATGAAAATAAAACAATAAAATACATTCCTGCCACCGCAGTGCTCCCATAAAAATAAAAGAATGAATGAAAAAGTAATGTTCATGTTTAATACCAGAGTTGTAAAAAAAGGTGTTTAAGCTCTTAAAGCAAGCCTCACACGGCACGACTTAGACCAAAGACCTGCCGCGACCTCGGGGGTCGCCAGTGATCGCAGTAGGTCGGGAACACATCCTAAATAGGTCAGAGGGGGTTTGGATGAGGTCGAGGCGGGTCGTGAGATCTTGTCCAAAATCGTGGGATTTTCAAAATGTTAAAAAAATTCCACGACCTGGGCCGCTCGCAGGCAGCTCTGAAACGCCTCGGAAACGGCTCTTTTATACTCGGATGTTGCTCGGGTCGGGTCTTTATTGGTCGGTGTCGCCAGTTGCCATCTGTATACGAACGATTTACTTAGTTTTAAAATGACTTTTCTTCTACTTGGAACAATTTTATTCACAAATATGGCATAAGTTACACATTTTAGAAATACAATTGTCATTAGTTACACATTTTAGAAATGCAATTGGCATTAGTAACACAGTGTAGAAATGCAATTGGCATTTGACATCATAATGCAACTCATGGCATTGGCTACACAATAAAGAAATTCAATTGACAATACAATCTGTAAATGTTCAAATTTAAATCATCATCATCTGCCATGGCATCGCCCCAACACTGTTGTAGTAGACTTGTAGAAAATCTCTCTGTTCCTTGGCTGTCCTTGTTGATGTGTTGCCTGCCAGGGCTTGCAGTCCTTGTAGCCATTCTTCTCCAACTTCATCTCTCCAGGCTCCTCTAATAACTTCATGGGTGTTTGGATCTTCTCTGTCTACATCTGCAGCAGCTCTCGGGTACCTGGTCAGGATCAAGTTGTGCAGAACAGAGGCAGCCATTACCACAGACATAACTTTCTCTAGGGCCATCGCCATTGTTGTCAACAGGAATCTGAATCGCTGGGTCAGAATTCCAAATTCATTCTCTATAATCCTGCGGGCTCTGCTCAGTCTGTAGTTGAAGATTCTCTGTCCTTGGTCATGTTTCTCTGGGGGTGCGACTTCATCAGGTAGTTTCTCATGGCAAGGGCATCATCAGCTACTACGGTAAGTGGTATGGAACTGGTTCTGTGTCATCTGGAAGTGGTTCTGGTTCAGGCAGGACCATGGTTCCATTTTCCAACTTTTTGAAGAACTGTGTATCTCTGAAGACACCACTGTCACTAGCACTGCCATTGGACCCACAGTCAATGAAGATGAATTTGTGACCAGCATCCACCAGAGCCAGCAGGATTATGGAGTGAAAGCCTTTGTAGTTGTAGTAGACGTAACCTTGGTTACGTGGGACCTTGATGGCAATGTGCTTTCCATCTGAAGCACCTATACAGTTGTAGAACTGCCATCTGCTGCCAAATTCTTCTGCTATCTTCTTCCAGTCTTCAGGGGCTTTGGGACATGGCATGACCTCCTCCATGTACTCTGCAATAATGGCCTCACATGTTTCTGGTACAATCTTTCCAATAGTGTTGTCTCCCCACCTCCAGGATTGGAGGAGAGCAAGGGATTGACAGGACTCTCCAGTGGCTAGGAACCTTAGAGTGATGCTTAGTCTCTCTGCAGCACTGATAGAAGCTCTCATGTTGGTGGTCTGTTTTTCAGTTCTAGCTCGCAGTCTGCCTCAATTTCAGTGAACAGCTCTTCATCTACCCTCAAAAAGTTCTTGTAGCCAGGTGGGTCTGTTTCCAGCAAATCTGGCAGAAGATCCTAGTAGTGGCCCTTTTCCTTCTTCTTTAACCATCCTTTGACCCACTTCCTCTTATTTTTCTCTGGGCCTGGAGAGGGGGAGGTGCTGTATATTCTTCTGTGTCTGAGGAGGAGTCATCTAGCAGGGCCGCTGCTGCCTTCAGATAGGTCTCTTCTGCAGCAAACCAAGAAATTGATTATGCTTCCTTATGTGCCATACTGGATACTGATCTCTCTCTTCTGTCTTCTCTCTTCTGGATTTCTGGAACAACTGAATGCTGGCCTGGACTGGGCTTGCTTTTATACGGTGCAGACAGACAGTTGCGACCTCCGGAATTCTGAAAAACTCGGGAAACTGATCGAAAACTGGTCCAAAACGAGTCTTTTGTTGTTGCAAGAGGTCGTGACAGGTCGGAAGAAGTCGGTGACGGTCGGGAGTAGGTCGGACACAGGTCGGGAAAGGTCGGGAAAGGTCGAAAATATATCGGGAATAGGTCGTAACAAATCGGAAACGGGTCTCGGATGGTCGTATGTACCTCGTAAGTAGGTCACAGATAACTCGTATATTGGTCTTGCCTGGTCGCAAGTGGGTCGCTCAAGTAGACCCGATGTTCTTATGTCTTGAACAGCTCGCAAACGGGTATGTGCAGGTCTTTTGAGGTCTTTTAAGGTCTGCAAAGGTCGCTGGGGTTTGGGACATTTTTTCGTAGCTCATCTTGAGGAGATCCGAAACACGTCGTACACTCGTGTGAGAGCCCGTACGATCAGAGGCCACGATTCACAGGTCGGGCTGGGTCGGCGACCCCCGAGGTCGGGGCAGGTCTTTGGTCTAGGTCGTGCCGTGTGAGCCTTGCTTAATTCTCTCTTTCTCCCTCCTCTTCCTCCTGCGCCTCGTTACGCCAAGCGCTGAGGGGAAGGTGGTAATCTTTCTTTACTCCTACTTTTTTTCCTGTAACTCTCCTTTTCTTTTACTTTTCTTTTCCTCTTACTTTCCTTTTCTTCTTACTTTCTTTTTCCTCTTACTCTTAAGCTTTTTCTCTTAGATTCCTTTTCTTCTTACTTTCTTTTTTTTCCTTCCCTCTTACTCTTACCCTTCAGTGTTATTTTGTTACTCTTACTCTTTGGTTTCCTCTTTCACCGTTTCCTCATTTTCCACCTGGTTAAGGAGAGCAGGTGTACGCAACAAGGGGGTGGTAAAGTGTCACGTGTCACTTTCTTACTCTTTCTTCTTCAACTTGGAAGGTAAGAGGCGGGAATTTGTGCTTTTTTTTTTTTCCTGATCATGAAAAAAAATAATAACTTTACACTTCAACATTTTCTGCAACGTCACTATTTTTTTTTTTTATTATTTAGTTTTCTGTTTCTACTTAACTTTCTTTAATATTTGTTTGTTTACTTGACTTCATTCTATTACATTTGTATATATCAAAAACGAAAAACATTGCATTCCTTCTTTTTTTCTAACTTTTAAACACGTTATCTCTTTTATCGTTTATTCATTAAACATCTTTAAAAGTAACCACACCAATCTTATGTTTTATTGCTTTTCATTACTCTTTTTCTCCTATTTAACCTTTTTCCTCATCTCATTTCTTTCCTTCTTTTTCGCTCACATTTTTAAACGTCTTTAAATATTAATTACAAGGATCTTATCTTCCTTTATCGCTGTTCTTTAACGTTCTTTCCATTATTAACGTTTTTCTTGTTCTCTCTTCTTTCCTTGGTCCGCATTTTTACACTTTTTTTTAATAATAACTACACGCGCCATCCTTTGCATCGTGTTTCTCCACTCTTTCAGCCCCGTTACGTTTTTTTCTCCCCATTTCTCCCTCTTTCCTTCTTTCTCCCCACGCCTCCACCCCGCCCCTCAGTCTTCACACCTCTTTAATGGCCCGAGCACGAGGCGGCCAAAGGCATCCTCTGCTCCTCTTTTATTTCCACTACTAATTTTTCCTCTAAACATTTCCTCCGTTCTCTTTCTTTCACTCTCTTTCCTTTCATGATTGTTCTCATTTTTCTTTGTTCACTTGTTTCCGTATTAACTAAAAACAACCAGATTTTATAAATTTTATTAATATCTTTTCATTTTGCGCCTTTACCTTTCTTCAAATCTTTTCTCTTCTACTTTATTTTCCACAATATCTTTCTTCATATTTATATTCTATTCTTATATCCGCAGCAAAGAAAGTTGGCCACATTTCTTCCTTTCTTTAGTCTTTCTATTTTATTTTTTACACTCAAGTTCCTTTTCGTTCTCTATTCGCTTCTCTTTCTTTTTTCAGCTTAATCTATTTTCACTTTTCACATTTATTTTTCTTGCTTCTTCAGCCAACAAAAGGAAGCACTACCATTACTTTTTAACACATCATTTCATATTTTTACATCTTTCCTTCTTTCGCTTTCTTAAATCCCAAATTCCTTCCTTTTATTTTTTACTTGTTTTTTCTCACCTCCATCTATGATCAGGGGTACATAGTAAATACCTCAGCCAATCTACTTGAATAATTCCTCCTTTGTTTTTAGAAGTTCTATTATCATATTCTTTTCTCACGTAACTTTGTTACCACGAATACTAACAAAAAACAAACTTTACTGTTTTGAGGTCAAGAAAACAAAAACAAAAATCAGTAAACTCACCAATAAAGACATTCAGTGATAAAAAAAACTAAGTAGACATACATGAAATTATATTAAAAAGACTAACATAAGAAGACATACATGAAAAGACACGTACATCTAATAGATGTCTTCATCTACTCGATGTACATGTTTCTTTTCATGTTCATAGTTTTTCAACATCAAAATGGTAAGACATAAAATAGACGTGCTTGACATCGATAAAAATATCAAATAATAAGAAAAAAATACATAAAACAGATGAAACAAAAATATACAAAAAACAGACTCGCAAAACAAACACAAAACAAAACTTACACAGAATACAAAACATATCAACAGGTAGATACTTGGCTAAACAAACAGGCAAAGCAACAGGTAATCAGGTTAATCTATAGGAGAGGAGGAAAACCCAACAGAAGGACAGGAGGAAAGAAAAGGGAAAGGGTAGGAAGAGGGTGGCAATGAGGGAAGAAGGGAGGGAGGAAGTGAAAGAGGGAGGGAGGGAGAGATGGAAAAGTAGGTAGGAAGAGGGGAAGGGGAGGAGGAGATGAGCAAGGGGAAGATGGCTGCAAGGGAAGGAGAGGAGGAAGGAAGGGGGGGAGAGAGGAGAGAATTGGGAGGAGGGAGGGGCCAATAAGGGTCAGTTTGTAATGCTCTCTCCACGTGACCAAAATCCTCCCTGAGCTGACTTTACCAATGTTGTCTTCAGGAGGAGGATGAAGAGGAGGAAGAGGAGGAGGAGGAGGAGGAGGAGGAGGAGGAGGAGGAGGAAATGGAGGAGGAGGAGGAGGAGGAAATGGAGGAGGAAGAGGAGGAGGACGAAGCGGAAGAGAGGGAGGAGAATACAATCTAGAAAATTACAACGAAGGAAAGAAAATCAAAGAGGCAAGATAACGCGAAAAAGAAAAGGACAAAGAGAAATGAAAATGAGAAGGAAGAGGAGGAGGAGAACGCCGAAAGAAAAGGAACAGAAGGAAGAGAAGGAAGGATAATACGACTTTAAGAGAGAGAGAGAGAGAGAGAGAGAGAGAGAGAGGAGAGAGAGAGAGAGGATAGAGAGGAGAGAGAGAGAGAGAGAGAGAGAGAGAGAGAGAGAGAGAGAGAGAGAGAGAGAGAGAGAGAGAGAGAGAGAGAGAGAGAGAGAGAGAGAGAGAGAGAGAGAGAGAGAGAGAATGGAGGAAGGCAAGAAGACAAGATCATTTATTATAATACATGGAAGAGAGAAACTAATGGAAGGGAGGGAGGAAAAGAGAGAGGGAGAGAGGGAAAGAGGAAGGGAGGGAAGAGTGGAAGAAGGGAAGTAAAGGAAAAGGGAGGGAAGGGTAAGATGAGGAGAGGAAGAAGAGATAATGGAGAAAAAAGGAAGAGAAAGATAGGAAGAGCAGGAGAGAGAGAAGAGGGAACTGAAAGAATGAAAGGAAGGGGGATAAAAAGAAGGCAGAGGAAAGCAAGCCGAGAAGGGGAAGAGAGTAGAAGGAAGGAGACGAATCTGATGCTCTTCCTCCAATCTGCAGCCTCTTTTTCCCTCCTCTTATCTCTCGTCTCTCCTTCCTCTCAATTTCCTTCCTCTTGCTCTCAAACTGACTGCCCTCTCACCCTTTCCCTTCCACCTCCTCCTCCTCCTCCTCCTCGTCCTCCTCCTCCTCCTCTTCATTCCTTTACATATATTCCTCTCTTGTTTACCTATCTATCTTCCTCCTTTCCTCCCTTCCTGCCATCTTGTTTTCTCTCCATTTCTCCATCACCTCTCCTACTGCTCCCCACCTCCTGCTTTTTCCATCTTTTTTATTCCTCCTTGTTTCTCTCTCCCTTTTACCTCAGAACATCACATCTTCCTTTTGCGTCTTTTTCCTTTCCTACTTTCCTCTTTGCTTCTCTCTCCGCTGCTCTATCTTACCTCTTCCTTCTCTTCTTCTCGTCTTTCCTTTCTTCCTCCTCACATATTAATTATATTTCAACCTTCCTCTTTCCTGTCTACTCTTATCTACCGTCCTTCTTTGCTTTCCTCTTCCGCCACACTTTCTTACCTCCTCCTCCTCCTCCTCCTCCTCCTCCTCCTCCTCCTCCTCCTTCCCTCCCTGCTCCCCATACTTTCTTCCGTCTCTCTTTTCATACCACATTTCTTTCCTCCTTGTCCGCTTTTCACCAGCTTACGCCCACCTTCCTTTTACTTCCTCCCTTCCTCCTCCCTCCTTCCCTTCTTTCACGCTTCCCGCTCTCCCTCTTCCGCTTCCTTGCTACTATGAAACTTTCCATCCTTTCTTTCCGCCTTTCTTCCTTTCTCCTTTCGTCCCTCCCTCCTTTCATCCATGCACTTGCTCCAGCCTTCTCTCTCTTTCTCTACTTTCGCTTTTTCCTCACACCTTTTCTCACCTGATTTTCTTCCCTCCTTCCCTCGCTACCTTCTAATCCCAAGTCATTTTCCTTTTATCTTTTTCTTCCTCCCTCCTCTCTTCCTTCCCCTCCTCCCTTAAACTATTTCTTCATACCTCCTTTCCTTCCTGACCTTTCTTCCTTCCCCAGCTACCGTCACACACCAAGTCATCTTCCTTTCATCCTCTCCTCCCCCTTCTTTCTCTCCTTCCCTCCACTTCTCCGAACCTCCATTGGCCTCTCCTCCACACTGGGTCCAAAAACCTTCAAGGAATATCTTGCAAACGTGAATTACTAAGGGAGAGAGAGAGAGAGAGAGAGAGAGAGAGAGAGAGAGAGAGAGAGAGAGAGAATTTTATACATTGTCTGTCTCCCAACCCAACGCCTTTCTCCTGCCTCTTGTCTCTCTCTCTCTCTCTCTCTCTCTCTCTAAGCAAAAGTGTCACGTATCACAATAAGATATTATTTTGATTATTATTATTACTATAACTATTATCATTATTATTTTTATTATTATTACCATTAATAACATCATTATCATCATGACCCTGCCAACCAACCAAGCTACATGCAGGCAATTAGTCAGTAAGTGTCTGTCAGTAAGCGAGTAAATCAGTCACTCAGTCTGTCAGTTCGTCAGTCAGTTCATTTACCAGTTAGCATATCATTTCGTCAGTCAGTCAATTAGTTGAGTGGGTATGAATCCAATTACTCAGTCATCCAGTCAGTCAGTCAGCTAATTAGTTCATCGCCCGCATAATCAATCAATCCGTAAATAAGGTCGCAATCGCCATAGTCATTCATTCATTCAGTCTTCCTTCTCCTCCTCCACCTATACAACCTTCTCCTTCTCCTCCACTCCTTCCGCTTTGCATGGTGTCTATCTCCTCCTCTGCTTGTTCCTCCCGCTTCTCAGTTCGCTCATCTTCCCCCTCCTCCAATTTCTCCTTCCGATTTACTTTCTCCCTGTTGAATTTCCTGTAATCTCTTTCGCTGATCTCACACTTCCTCCTCCTCCTTTTCCCCCTCTTACCAAAATCCCAATTCTGTTACTACTGTTTCGTCTTTTTTCTCCTCGTTCGCTTTTTCTTCCATATTCCACTTATCCCTAACCACCAGTGCCCAACCAGTAACCATCCCATTACCATCAGTAGATCCCGTACCTTGAATCCACCTCATCCTTGTTTGCATATTTGTGGTGAACAGACTAAGGATGTTTCTAGTTGGGAGTCGCTCTTGATTATAAACTGACATTTGAGATGCACATACGTTCCACGTCTTCCACTGTTGCACAGAAGACAGGCTTGCTTCGGTAGTGCTTCAAAACATTTGCTTGTGACTCAACTGTAATCAAATTTGTGTATGTATTAATTTTGCCCCGCTGAGTTTTGTGCTCCTGTTTGGATGTCTGCTGCCAACTGCCATTTAAAGTTACTTGACAGAGCTATCAATTCAACTAAATTTATTTCTCCGGCACTTGTTCTTGATCTTGATCATCGGCGTCAAGTTGGTGCCCTCAGCATTTAATTTGAAATTTTAAAGAATAATCGGCATCCCTTACACAATGCTTTGCCTGTTCCTTTTACTCCTGCCCGGGTCACGAGGTTTGCTCTTAGTCAAAACGATCTTGCTTTAAATCCCACAAATTTTTGTACGACACAATTCTTACCTTGTTTTCTTCCGTCGTTGACAAATTTATGGAATCAGTTACCCAAGGGGACTGTCCTTTCTGCAGACATTTCTACATTTAAGTCTCGTGTGAATTTCTTTTTAAAATAGTATTTTTATTTTTCCTCCTTTTGGCTTTGACTGGCCAGTTTCGTAACTATTCGTTGCCTTTGCTTCTCTCCAGTACCTTTTGGTATTTTGTGTGGTTCAACTTGTTGTATCTGCACCCTGAAGGGAGGCTTTGGTAGCTTATCATAATAATAATAATAACCACACACACCTTATCACCCTCCTACACAGCTTTCTCCTCCTCCTCCTCCTCCTCCTCTTCCCACCGCCTCCTTCAGAAGTAACAACACACTTCAAGGAACTGTGCGGCATCAGGCAATTTAATTTTCTCACAATCTTCACGTAAGTTAAGAGGACGGGAATATGATAATGGATATAGATTGTGTAGCTCCGAAACAGATGATGTAAAGTGTGCCCCGGAGACCACTTGAGCCACCCCTTCGAAATACATCTTCTACCTCCTCATCCCAGTTTTTTTTTTCGTTTTATTTCTCTCGTGAGTAAACAGAAGAAAGAAAATGGTGTCTTGGATTCTCTCTCTCTCTCTCTCTCTCTCTCTCTCTCAGCACGGGCCCAAAGAAAATGCATCCACGCGTCAATTATGAACAACAATGAAAACGAATACCTCCCACGATTACTGCTCCCCTTCCCATTCACCTCACCCATCCACACATTCTCACAAACCTAACCCCCTCACCCCCTCATCCCCATCCGACTCACGTTCCCCACCCATTCTCCTCTCACCCGCTTCACAAACACCCAAGTCATCCACCTTGCCATCCATCTGATACACTGTCACCCGTCTCTCTGCTCGGTGACCGCATATCGAAAGGGTGGAGGAGAGGGAATTTTAAGAGATGGGGGTGGTGATGGTGGAGGAAGTGGAAGAATGAAAATAGGAGGTGGTTGGGTGGTGGGTGAAGAGGAGGAATAAAAGGAGGTAGTGGAGGAGGTGGAAGGAGAGATGAATGTGGTGGCTAGGTGGAAGGGATGTGGTAGGGGAGGTGGTGGAAGAGATGGAGGTGGTGGTTGAGTGGCGGTGGAAGTGGAGGAAAAGAAGGAAGTGATGGAGGAGGTGGAGGAAGAGACGCGTGTGTTGTTTGGGTGGCAGTGGAGGAAGAGGTGGAGCTGATGGATGCATTGAGATGATGCGTGAAACAGCGGGGAAATGTTGCTAAAGTTTTTTTTTTTTTTTACCGATTGTTTAGTTTAGTTTCCCAGATATTCCTTTTGACGTGGTTGCTGATTTTGTCATGCCATCAACCTTTAAACACACACACACACACACACACACACACACACACACACACACACTTCAACACTTACGTACATGACGCGACGACTTGATGACACACACAACCCACCTTTCTCCTGTAAAAGAAAAGAAAAATATAACTAAAAATCTTTGGTATAGAACTTTCTGAATATTTAATATTGTCCCGCCAACACACGCCTACTTTAATGTTGTACTTTTGTAATAATATGACATATTTGTGGAGTTTTTTGTTCATGGTTAAAAAAACAAAACAAAGGGAGACAGAAAGACACAAAAAAAATCATAAAAAATCACAAATACACACAAAATGACAATTAATACATACACTAAGAAAACTAAAAGAAACAAAATTCTAGTTAAAAACAGTAAAGCACAGATCCACGAATATACAGCAAAGATGCAAACAGAAAACACACAATACCGATAAATTAACACACACACACACACACACACACACACACACACACACACACACACACACACACACACACACACCGCTCCGATAGCTCAGTGGTTAAAGCTCTGCGCGGCCAGGCTTCGCGGCTTGGCTGGGGGAGGTTTGAGCCCCGCTCAGGCCAGGATTTTCCGCTGGTAAAGAGCGGTTACTGTCCCCCCTTGTGCAAGGAGGATGGTGTGTGTGGTGTGTGAAGGTCTCAGCAGTACCCAGAAATCGACTATAATATAATGAGCCTTGCTCTAATCGGAAGGGTACCTGCTGGCGACGACGAGTCCAGCTAGTGATCAGGACGTCGGTGAATTACACACACACACACACACACACACACACACACACACACACACACACACACACACACACACACACACATAAAAGAAAAACACTAGAGAAAGCATTAACTCGTCCCGGCTACAACATGTTCCAGTAAAGTCTAAAAATAAAACACACACGCAGACTTATTAACGGACCATGTTAAGGCGGACCAAACAGAGCAGCACGAGTCACACACGAGGAAAACACCGGCCCGCAGCGCTGCACGGAGGGGGAAAATAACACGGAAATGAGCGAAAGTAACGGACAAAAAAATAATGGTAAGAAGGTTAGATAAAATGATGTTGACCTTGGGCGTGAGGAAAAAGTAATTAGAGCTAAAGTCTGGCTGTATTATACTACCCAGGAAACCGTGGCCGTGCAGGTAAAAAATGTGAATAAAAGGCGTATAATGTAAAAAGGTACGGTAACTCGGACTTCCAAGGAGAAAAACGTAAATACACAATGAGGGAGAAGGGGGTTGAAGGGAGAGGGGGGATGGGAGGAAGGGTGGAACAAACAGGTCAGTATGGGGAAGGGGGAGTGGAGGCAGGTAATAGAAAGGTGGAGGGAAGGCAAGGAAAGGGAAGGGGGAAGGGAAGGGAAGAGAAATGGAGGGAAGGGAAGAGAAGGGGAAAGGAGGGAAAAGAAGGGAAGGGAGGAAGATAAAGGGAGTAAGGAAAAAAGGAAGGAAAAGAAGGAAGGAAAGGAGGGAATGATTTGGAAGGGAAGGAAAATGTAGGGTAAAGAAGGTAAAGTATGGGAAGGTAATGAAAAGGAAGGGACGGGAAGGAAAGGAGGAATGAAGGAAAGGAAGGAATGGAAGGAAAAAAAGGAATGGAAGGAAAAGAGGGAAGAGGAGGAAGGGAGGGAAGGAAGGAAGGAAAGGGAAGGGAAGGAAGGAAGGAAGGGAAGGGAAGGAAGGAAGGGAGAGGAAGGGATGGGAGGGGATGAAGGAAGGGCAGCTCACCTGGCGTAATTAGTAGCAACATTAGTCTTAAGAAACGGGAGATTACCTGCGTAACGAATGAAAGGGATAATTATCTAAGGGGGAGGTGAGAGGGGGGGGGTTGAGACATGACGAGAGGGTGTGTTTGTCTTTGGTTTGGGGAGGAGGAGGAGGGAAAGATGGAGAAAGAAGAGGAAAGGAGGAAGATGGCAAGGGTATGGAGAGAGTGCCATGATAACGGGAGAGTTGGAAGAGGACGAAGGAGGATTGGAAGGGAGAGAGGGAGAATATCCAAAGTGGAGAACAGGGGAAAGGGAAAAGAGGGAGAATGAGAGTGATGGAGGAACAGGGAGGAGGAGAAGGAGAGGATACAAAAAGGTCATGTTGAAGTAAGAGTTGGAGGAAACGAGGGAAAAAAGGAAGGAGAGGGGAGAATATCTAAAGTGGAGGGAGGAAACTGAAGGATGAGAGAAAGAGAGAGAGAGAGAGAGAGAGAGAGAGAGAGAGAGAGAGAGAGAGAGAGAGAGAGAGAGAGAGAGAGAGAGAGAGAGAGAGAGAGAGAGAGAGAGAGAGTGAAACATGCAAAGAGCGAAAGGAAAAGTGCGAGAGAAAATGGAAAGAAGATCGCTGAGGAGACGTGGAGAAGGAAAGGAAATTATTTATAAGGAAAAAAATGGGGAAGGAAACTGAATAAAAATGAAAAAAAGAAAAAAAAAGAGAGAAGAAAAAATGAGGAGGAAAAGGGGTAAAGGAGTAAAAAACGAAAAAAAAGATGAATGAAAGGTTGGAAAGGAGAAAAAACAAATTACAAAGAATATGAAAGGATGAATTGATAAAACTAAGTGGGGAAGAAGAGAAGAAAACAATAAACAGGCTAAAAGAAAACAAACACGAGAAGATGGAAGAAAGAAATCTGAAAATAACGAAATAAGAGAAAGAAAACCAAGAGAAAACAAAAATAATGGAAAATAGAAAAAGGCAACAGAAGAAAACAAAGAAAACAGTAAAAAAATAAGAAACTAATGAAAACCGGGGAACAGCAACATGAAGAGAAGAAAAACAACACGACGAAGAGAAAAGAGAAAACGGTGAAGTGGAGGAGACTGGAGAAAAGGAAAAAAAGAAAACGAGTAAAATAAATAAGAGGTGAAATATTGAGGAAAAAACACGAAATGAAGAGAAATCTAGAAAAAAACGATGACGAGGATAAAATGGTGGAGAAAAGATGACCAGAGAGAAAAAAAGGAAATAAGGAAAAAGATGTAATAAAAATAAAGAGAAGAAAGTCGGAGAAGAAAACGAAACAATGAGAAAACAAACAATGACGAATGACGAAGAGAAAGAGAAAATGCTGAGGAGGAAACTGGAGGGATGAGAAGGAAAGGCGGAAAACTACGTGATAAAAGTAAGATATGAAAGACAATAGTAAAAAACAAAAAAAATGAAGAGAAAAAAGAAAGAAAAACGACAACGAAGAAAAAAATGCAGAGGAGGCCGGAGCGACGAGGAAAGAAGGAAAACGAGTGAAAATGAGAGAAAAATGAAATCCGGGGAAAGAAAAATTAAATGAAGAGAAAAAGAAAAAACGACTAGGAAGAGAATGAGAAAACGATGAAGAGAGGAAGAGCCTGGAGAGAGAATAGGAAAGAAGGAGAACGAGGTAATAAAAATAGTCGAGATATCCTGCAGGAATTTCAGAGCCCAACAGGAATGTTGCAGCAAAACTGGAATACTGGAATTCCCACTTGAATATTAAAGATACGTGAACAGGACGAGAATTCAGGCGTCAGGGAATATATATAAAAAAATAAAAAAAAATACAGCGAAAGAACCACAAAAACGTGACCGAGATAAAGACAGATGGAGAAAATAAAAGAGGCAGAGTTTATTATCACTATCAATATTTTCATCATTATTCCTGTATTCCTCTTCGCTCCTCTAAAATCCAGATCAATCCAGACCGAACGTTGTCATCCATTCCAGTACCTCTTATTACCCATCCCTGCATTAATCACCTGAAGTTGCCCTCTCTGTATTATTCACAAGTGCTGCGATGTATTGCTTTTCTTTCCATTTAGTATTCCGTTAATCTCCGTACCGGCGTCCTATTCACCACGTCACACTAATACATTTATAGGATGCACCACGCGCCGCTTCCCATTCTCTTCCTTCCTCTCTGAAGGCCTGCCCTGCGACCCTTTACACACGTAGTACACGGTAGCATCAAATCGTGTGTTTCAGTCTGGGTGAGCAATGGTGGTGGTGATGATAGGTGTGGTGATGCTTGTAGTAGTAGCGGTTGTGGTAATGGTTGTGGTGGTGGTGGTGGTGGTAGTAGTAGTAGTAGTAGTAGTAGTAGTAGTAGTTGCAATACTAGTGGCAGTTGTTGAAGTCGTAACCGTAGCAGTAATTGTAGCAGGTAGTGGTAAGAAAGGTAAGAAAGTAGTGGTAAGAAAGTACTGATGAAATACAAATACTAACATGAATATCAATAATTATCAGATACACAAATTGCTGTGAAATCAATCCAATACTTAATCATTTATATTCATCACGGCATCACACTCCCGCCATTCCCTCCCTCCCTCCCCGCCACGACTCCTGTCCTCTCGCCAGTCCTCCTGCCAGTACATTTTACACTCAACGTCGTTTTTTTTATAAATTCTAAACTTTATTACATCCTTTTTTTTTAAATTCAGTTTTATTATATGTTTTTATTACTCGAATCCCACATTTATTCCCTCTTTTTCCGGCTCATGATTTTTGTCAGGTCTGGTCATTCGTTCTTTTATCTCCCAGTATTTCTGTTTCTTTAGTTACTCCATTATGTGACGCCAGTGGGGCTATTTTCCTTCACTTTTGTCTGTCTCAATTCAAATATGTTTTTCAGGCGTTACATTTATCACGTTTTCTTTATTTCGCTCCACTCATGTTCTTTTAGGATAACTTCACCACCGCCAGCAGTACACGTAACTACCCCCCCCCCCCCCCACACACACACACCCCATCAACACCAGTACCATCACCTCCTCCAGCATCACCGGTACCACCATCCCCCTCCTCCTCCCAGCCATCACTGCTACTACCACCTAACCCACCACCTAAGCCATCAGTCCCACAACCACTCTTTATCATTCCATTGACTTTCCACCCACTAGAAACAGCAGCTGTACCACCATATTGTAGCACTCTGATGATAATTATTATTATTATTATAATTACTGTTACCATTACTATTACAAAAAATGACATTAATAACCTATTCCACGTGTGTTCTATGATATGTGCAAATACTCTTTCTGATTCAAGCAGATCTACCTGACGGCACACACACACACACACACACACATACACACACACACACACACTAAACCCATTCTGTCCGCCTTAATGACTATGAAGCCTGGGAAAAAATAGTAAAACGAGCAAGACCATAAATATCAACTACTGTGGCAAGACAATCCCCAAAATAGTGAGTAATTCATACGAAAACTATGCCATTAAAAAGAAACAACAAACTATTCTATTAACAAGCGAACTAAGCCTTACGTATCTCGTGTTGGTAAATTAGAAACACGGCTCCGTAAAACACAAAACAAAATACTCATCCTCAGCAGATTATTATCATCCCGTATTAATTAAGAGCCGTCCCTTCCTCGGCCATTCATCACAGAGGGAGAAAGGAGGAAGGCTCAGGAAGCAGGAGGAGCACCTGAGAGAGAGAGAGAGAGAGAGAGAGAGAGAGAGAGAGAGAGAGAGAGAGAGAGAGAGAGAGAGAGAGAGAGAGAGAGAGAGAGAGAGAGAGAGAGAGAGAGGAGGGAGGAGAGAGGGGTGAGGGAGGAGAGAGGGGTGAGGAGCGGAAGCCGGCAGACGCGAGGGGGAGGCGAAGGAGGGAGAGAGGAATGGGACGAACTGGTGGGGAGTATGGAGGGTGAAGCGGGAGTTTGGGGGAAGCAGTTGGGGGGATCGAGGAGTAAAGGGGTACTGGAAAGGGATTGGCTGGGGGTGAAGTTAGATGGGGTAAGGAGATGATATGCTAATAATGGTGGGGGAGGTTAATTAAAGACGGATTGAGGGTGGGGAGGGAGGATATGAGGGAAAGACAAGCCATTTAATTATTAAAGGGCGTGGGAAATCGCTAGTCACATTATTACCTTGTTAAAGCTCAAAGCAGTCCTCCTTTATATTTTTCTAATCCCTTTACTCTAGGCTGGGTTAGTGTTGATGGTTTGTCATGGGTGTGTTTATCCCTCAAGTGTTTCGTTCCTGATCGTCATGTCCTAAGTAATCGGGCAAGCTGCGAGTGTAACAACCTTTTAATATAGTCCCTTGTTTGATGGCGTAATATAGAGCACCTACAATACCTGGTGAATGGTTAGCCATATTTAGGTGGAATCCTGGAATACCCTCAGGATTAAGACGGGAATACAGGTGTCAGAAAGTTAAAAAAACAAAGACTACTAAAGAGAGAGAGAGAGAGAGAGAGAGAGAGAGAGAGAGAGAGAGAGAGAGAGAGAGAGAGAGAGAGAGAGAGAGAGAGAGAGAGAGAGAGAGAGAGAGAGAGAGAGAGAGAGAGAGAGAGAGAGAGTCTACTGTAATACATGTTGGACTAAAATTTTGAAACAAATAAAAGCTGTATTTCAGAGATTGCGTTAGGTGGAGAATATAAGAGCTCCATAGCTTTGGTTAGGCTTAATGTGTCGTGATGAGAGACTACTCGCCGGGCAGCTTCATTTGGACCCGCACGGAACGACACCCGGCTCGAAACACCAATACGGGACCTTGACGAGCTCAGGATACTTCGCTCGTTCCATTATTACCGGAAGCCTTATGGACGAGCTAAGCATGAAGAACACCAAGTATAGGCTACATACACAACCTTAGAATAATAAAAGATGCATTACGTAAAATTAACACACTATCGAGACTTGCTGCGGCTTGTCTTGCTGACCCTAAGACCCTCCTCTCCTCCCTTCCCCTTCCCTCCTTTCCTCCCAGCAGCCTGAGGTGCGACGATTCTCTCCTCATCACTCCCTCACACTCGCGCTCCCTGGGTCCTTCACACTCATTCCTCAGCACTGTGTCAGACTGCTCATGACTGTTCATGCTACACACACGCCCGCCGCCCCGTCCCTCTCGTCGGGGCGGGGCTGAGAGCGACTCACACTCCGATCACCGCCGCGGCGTCAACATCACCGGCCAGGCACCGATGACGTCACGGCCGGCAGCCAATCACAACACGGAACAACCTCCTTCAAATATTACTAATTATACGCCTTTAAATACCTTCAATTCACTCCCCAGGCGATTCTCAACATGGACAAGCCTCACAATCACTGTAATAATCAAGAATAGTCGCACGGGAAGGAGCAAACTGGCAGGACAAGGCTTCAGGCAGCAGGGCACTCACTCCATCCAGCTCTCAATCATTGTCTATACGCCGCATCCCTTCCTGCAAGAACAACCACACCGTTTCTCACCTGATCCTTGCCTCGCCTCGCCTCAGCACGCCGCCGCCCGCCTTGCTCACGCGCGACACACCCGTCGGGACCCCAACACGCACGGCACACGGACACATCCTCACTCCGGCACTTTCCGCAGCACTCTGGGCTCGGCGTGATGTCACCGATGCGCCTTTGTTTTACCCACAATGCCCCGATGGTTTTGTCGACATGGTTACATTGACACCTGGGGCACGTTGGTCGCTTTCCATCGAATAATAAGCATTGCTATTGAAGTTTGCGATTAAATAAATAATTTCTTCCATTGCTTAGTTAAATCATAATACTAAAATATAATGGCGTTTCTACGTTACAACGTCGTGCTTGTTATTCATTATCTTTGTAAATGACCTTATTGCTCTGATTAGGAATGGGTGTGATGTGGACGGGTTTCTCGCATGGCTGCACACCTTAGTATTAATGGACGATACAGTCCTTTTATCAACAACGAGACAGGGGATGCAGAGAAAGTTGACGCTGTTAATTAAATGAGTACTTTAAGGGCCATGGATTAATGTGAAAACTAAATTTTTTGCCTTGAATTATTTGCCAGAGGAGAGGGTTCCGTTTATTATTGAACAAATTGCAGTAGAGTGGCGTGATAGACACACGTATCTGGGCAGCCTTTTCATTTCAGACGGGTCATTATCGTCAGCCTTAGCTGCGCACGCTGAAACAAAGATGTGTCACATACCTAAATTTGTGTCTTTTTTTAAATAGGGACGTCGCATTTCAAGTAAAATTTCAGGTATTTAATGCTGCCCTAATGTCATCAGTGCTGTATGGATGCGAATCATGGCTCAACGGGGACCTGAAACCGATAGAGAAATTATACAACTGGGCTGTAAAACAACTGCTCGGCGTTTGTATGACAACCTGTACGGATATTTGTTACGTTGAACTTGGCTTACCACCACTCAAGTATTTAGTTATTAGTAAACAACGAAGAATTTTCAAAGCTTGTGGGAGGAACGCCAACATATGATGGATGATCCGTGGGTGCAGCAGTAAAGTTGGTTCTTGCTACGAACACTGCGACATGTACGAGGCCTGATCACAGATAACATTAATGATTGTGAAGTAGGACTTAGCTACGTGAAACGCTCCATTTGTGAATCCACGTCCTCGAGGCGTGTTACATACCGGCTGCTCAACCCTAACCTGACGATCAGTGTATGTTACTTGAGGGGTAATAATGTCTGTGAACATTATAGAATTGCATACAGCCAGTTTAGGCTGAGTGGATATAAACTGGCAATTGAGTGTGGAAAATGGAACAGGCGCTGTAGTGGACGCCTACCCGTGGAAGAGCGCCTGTGTCCCTGCGGGAGCGTACAGACAGAACTACATGTATTAGAATCTTGTCCCCTCACTGATGATATCCGTGCTCAGTACGTGTTCACATCTTGGAAGCAGCTGATGGACACGCGTGATCAGTTTGTCGTACCTAAGATAGTGTATACTGTTATGTCACGTTTTACATAGGTATGCTACATCTCCTGCAGATAGTATGTTTTCTTTTAATGTTTGGTAACTTCATAGTTTTGCCAAAGTTCTTATCGATTCTTACCCGTTTGATATTTCTTTTAGTGTTCATGTATTTTACTTTTTCGTTTGACATTTCTTTTAGTGTTTATATGTTTTACTTTTTCGACCGATATTTCATTTATTGTTTATGTGCTTCACTTTTTCGTTTGACATTTCTTTTAGTGTTTATATATTTTACTTTTTCGACCGATATTTCTTTTATTGTTTATGTGCTTCACTTTTTCGTTTGACATTTCTTTTAGTGTTTATATGTTTTACTTTTTCGACCGATATTTCTTTTATTCTTTATGTGCTTCACTTTTTCGTTTGACATTTCTTTTAGTGTTTATATATTTTACTTTTTCGACCGATATTTCTTTTATTGTTTATGTGCTTCACTTTTTCGTTTGATATCTTTTTAGTGTTCATGTGTTTTACCTTTTATTTCTCCTTTGTTTTAGAGTTTTATGAGTTTTACGACTTTGTAGTATAGATGTGGTTTAGTCAATTTTATTTGTTTATGGAACGTTTGTAATTTACTGGTATGGGCACAGGATTCGTGGAAATAGTTTTTTGTTGGTTGGTTGTGTTTTATTGAAAAATGCGCTCTTGTTTGAGTTTTAATATTAACGTGCTAATATAACTGCAAATTAAGGAAATGTTTTTGTTTTAAATTCAGGAGCTACACTACTTTTATAACACTAAGATATTCTGTGTTGGACTACAAATAAGTCGCATGTTTTCCAAGTCTTATATATTTTTTGCCGTGGTCATTATCAAGATCGTTTTAATGAGTTGTATGTATTATTATGATTTTGTGGTCAATAAACAATTGAATTGAATAAAATTATGTGTGTTTAAATGTGTGTGTGTGTGTGTGTGTGTGTGTGTGTGTGTGTGTGTGTGTGTGTGTGTGTGTGTGTGTGTGTGTCTGTATGCTAGAATGGGATGAATGTATATGGATGACTGAGGGCTAATAGGATGAGACAGAGTGGAGTCCCAGTCCCGTACCAAGAGTCACGAAGGCTTAGCGACGAAGATCGAAGGGAAGAACAGTGCGAACCTAAAGTCGCTAGAATTTTTGGAACGAAGGTCTGCGGGAGAGACGAAGGGAAGGCAAGGTCTACCCCGTGTCTTCCCTCATACCTTCGAGGAAAAATACATTTATTTTTCAAATATGGCGTGGCAAATAGCTGCGGCTCAGTTAAAACAACCTGAACAAATATTTTCCCTAATTGCAAAGACATATATTATAGTTCCAGCGAATATGTTTGTCTTGTTTACAACAACAGCACGCGCCTTCAAAGCACAGAGGAACCAGACAGGCGGGAACCTTCGTGGCTCACATTCTCCAACGATCCATAATTTTTCAAATTCTTTCTCATTTCAGTTAAGACATCTGGCTCTGCAAGTGCAGACAAAGGGTATCTTAATAATTTACTGCATGCAAATAACGATGAATAATAAATAATAATTGTTGAATGCGATGCTTGGCTATTTCGAATATATTAGGCTACCCATGTTATTTGCACATGCAACATCAAAATTCCTTATGTATAGAGACTTGCAGAGTTGTATGTCACCTTATATCCCTTAATGAGATGGAATATGAGTATCTGAAAGGCTATAGATCGTTCGAGTATGATCAAACTATACTGTTTGATATACAAGTTGTTTTTTCGTGTCCTTGTATGGTATATTATCGATGCAAATCTTCTGTTTGCGGTTCATATAGGATGGTTTGAGGATTTTTGGATACACAAACATTCAAATGATCTTCACGCAATCACAAACTCACAATGCGCAGGTGCCACATCTACGTTCACGAGTGGACAGACGGAATGAAACGGACAATATTATGGCTGTAATAGCACCATGGGGGTATTATACCTCCATGAATAGCACTGTGTGTTTGTATGTGTGAGCGTGCATTAGATCTGGTAGGTGAAAAGAAGGTTGCAGTGTGTGTATGTGCATTTACCTTCCCGAGTGACTTGTGACAAGGATTGAAGGCACGGTCTGCGGCCGTGCCTACATTGTACGCGGCTCGACCTTCACGACTCTTGGTACGGGCCTAAGGCTCATCGTTTCATCAGCTCTCCTCTTACTGAGTCTTTTACCTCTTAAATTTCGCCGCCATGTTGCCTCTCTTTCTATCTTCTTTCAATATTTTCATGCTGACTGCTCTTCTGAACTTGCTAACTGTATGCCTTCCCCCCTTCCGCGGCATCGCCACACGACTGTCTACTCAAGCTCATCTCTTTACTGTCCAAATCCCTTACGCAAGAGTTAACCAGCATCTGCACTCTTTCATCCATCACGCTGGTAAACTCTGGAACAATCTTCCTTCACTTGTATTTCTTCCTGCCTACGACCTGAACTCTTTCAGGAGGAAAGTATCAAGGCACCTCTCCTCCCGAAATTCACCCCTCTTTCGGCCACTTCTAACTCTTTTTAGGAGCAGTGAGTAGCGGTCTTTTTTTCACATTTGTTTCCTTTTTTATGCCCTTAAACTGACTCCTCTGCTGTAAAAAAATATACAGACAGGAAATGAGGGAGGAGGAGGAGGAGGAGGAGGAAGAGGAGAAATTTAAGTAAGAGGATGTAGCTAGCTACCAGTGGCTTCCGGTAACAACATTCTCGAAAAATCAATCACGGGGTCAATATCACGAAGAAAAGATAAGTCAAAATAGGTAAAAAAAAAGAGGGGGAGATGAGAGGGCATGATGAAAGGATGGGCATGACCTCACAGAAGCCTTAGAGATGAACAAGGCGAAAGGAAAGGATTAAGAACAGTGAGGGAAGAGAAATATAAATGAGGAAGAAAATATATTGGGCGAGAAGGTGGGAAGTAAAGAGACGTGTGAAGGTAGTGAGAGGTGAAGAAAGGAATGTTGTTAAACGAAGAGATGGGAAAGAAAAGAAGGGACGGAAGAGAAGAGGAAAAGAAAAATAATTCAAAGGAATGAAAATGGAAAGATGAAAAGTACAAGAAGGAAGGAAAGGTAAAGCAAAAAAATATGGGTCAGGAAGAAAAAGAAAGAGAAGAATGAGGGAAAAGGAGAAAGGACAGGAAACACAAGGCCTGCAAGGAATGAAAAAAACAGAAAAAAATACGTAGAAACAAGGAAGAAAAGATACAGAAAGAACCACGGGTACAAAAAAAGGAGGGAAAAAACTAGTGAAATAGTGATGAGAAAAAAATAATCAAGTAGGCAAGGAATTAAAAACATAGAGCTGAGAAATAAGTGACAGGAAGAGAGAGAGAGAGAGAGAGAGAGAGAGAGAGAGAGAGAGAGAGAGAGAGAGAGAGAGAGAGAGAGAGAGATTGATATAGATTGGGTAGGCGGTGGCGTAGGTGGTAGCGTACTAGGCCCACATTCACCGCGTGATGGACGACGCTGGTTCGAATCTCCACGCTACCACTCGGATTTTTCAGTCACCGCCGAGTGGCTTAAAACTACCCACATGCTGTCCTGAAGACCACCCATCAACCCGGACTCTAGAGGAAGCCGTCCAAGAGAATCAAGAACGAGTACCGGGGGGCAGCATGAGCCAATGCAAGATGGCGCCACTATAAACACTCGCCTGCGCCAGAACGGGCTGGGCCGACCATCAGGCCCCACCTGGAAGAAGCATTGGGCCGACCATCAGGCCCCACCGGGAAGATGCCTACCGGCGCAGTAGGCAACAACGTAAATAAAAAAAAATAAAAAAAGATATTACCTAAATTTTTAGGGGGTTGTGAAATTTTAAGCCTGGATAGGTTATAATATGTGTGTACTGTTTTAGGGCCCCACCGTGTGTGGAGGAAATTATCAACGGCATCCCGAGTAACGACAGCAGCACCCAGCCGGTGGCCACACAAGCTGCACCCAAGATGCTCTCAGCCCGCCCCTAGGTGCCACCCCGGATGCCGGCCTTGTGCACCCGCTTGTACGCCTCCTGGAGAGGGCAGACAAGTGAGTGTGGGCTGAGTGCTGTAACCAGAGGCCAGGGTACAGGATGTCTATTTAGCCTCTTTATAAATGAAACTTTCAAGAGAGGAATATCAGGGCGGTGGCTGAACGGATAGCGAGATGGCCCCGCGTTCAGGAGGACGCGAGTTCAATCCCCGACAGGTGCCACCAAACTGGAATTTTCAGCCTCCGCCGAGTGGCTTAAAACTACCCACATGCTGTCCAGAAAACCATCTATCAACCCGGACTCTAGATTCTAAAATTAAAGATGAGCTCCTGGAGGGCAGCATGAGCCAATGCAAGATGGCGCCACTATAAACACTCTCCTGCGCCAGAACGGGCTGAGCCGACCATCAGGACCCACCGGGAAGAAGCCTTTGACCGACCATCAGGATCCACCGGGAAGAAGCCTACCGGTGCAATAGGCAAAGACGTAAAGAAAAAAAAACTGAAACTGATCATTCTTTTAACATGTATTATGTCCATAGGAGCAGCAGTTGTGTTCAGTTATTAATTTATTTCGCTCGTTAGCTGCCTAATTTGGTTTATAAGCAAACTGACTTACTCTTGTGCCAATGTGAAGTAAGGAAAATGTTCTAGATACGAATTGGCGACCATTAGTTACCTGTAGGATTACTTCACAACGAAGGTGTGGAGATGCGCGTCATCTGATGGCTGACAAGCGCCCTGCCGCAGCCCCGCCCTGCACGTTCTATACTGTTCCTTCTGATCCATTCAAAAATGATACCAAGGTTAAGCATTCTATGGCATCCAGCCCCAGCCTGGTTGTATCGTTCTTGCTGTGAGGGTCTTGCGTTGAAAAACGTGGAGAGGAACATGAAGTCTTAAGATGAAGAGAAGGAGATAGAAAAGGGTGTCGCTTCTTGATTGAATCTTCCTGCTTTATTTTTATGTTGTATGAACAAATGATTAGTTTGAAGTTTGTTCCTCCATGTAATCCACGGTGTTTGCCTCCCCATCAGACTCTGGTGCTGTCGTGTCGTTCGTCAATCTGCTCCGCTCGCCGCACACCAACGTGGCATGCAGAGCAAGCCGTGTGGGCGCCGGGAAACACTGCTGGCGACGGGCTCAAACTCAGAGACCTCGTCATTAAGGCTGGCATTGTACAACCTCTTCTGGAACTCATTAGACCAGACACAGTGGTAAGTTGATGAGGATGTTTTCTTACATTTAATAATGGTATGCTCTACCATTCAGTGATGTATTCTTTCTTCACCTCAAAACTCAAGCACAAAGTGGAACAGTAAACTAATGCTTATAAGAGAAAGAAAAAAAAGATCATCAGAATAAACTGATTTCAGTATCTTCATTCCTGTAGCATCAGAGCTTTATAATGAATGTATTGCTGAGTGCAGATACACAGGTCTTTGTTGAGCAGGCATGAAAAGGCGGCACCAGGTGGAAGGCCACAGCCACAGACGGCAGGCCAGTGCTGTTACACAATACGGTGATGGAGGCAGTGATAGTGAACAGGGTTATAACTTGTTGGCTGTTGGAATGTGTTTGAAGGATGGGTACCTTGAATTACAAGGAACTAATAAAGTAATGTAAAGGCTAGAGTTCAATTCTCAGGTCTGAGGACATGTATCTTAACATAAATTCCTAAGTCATTCATTCATTATTGTCTTAGAAGACACAGTAAAACCCATTGAGGTGATCCCCCACTCGGACCGCTTCCTGCATGCATCAGTTATTTGTGTGTCATACCAGTGGGGGTATTGTAGGTTAACATGGCTCGTTAATATTCACCCAGCAAAGGGTTATAAATGTGTTCATCTTTTCAGACTGCCGAGATCAACGAGGTGGACCGCCTGGGCCAGATGACTGAGGAGTGCGGCAGACTGGACAAGACTAAGCACTGCAGCACCACGACAACGAGGGCGTGTACGAGAAGGCCCTGGATGGATATCGTCGAGAAGTGTTCCGGCGAGGAGGAGGGCCCCGAGGTGAGCAGCACCACCAGTGGCCAGGCGTACGACTTCTCTGCCGTGAACAACATGCCTGAGGGTGGATTCTCTTTCTAGGACTCCAGTGTGTGTGCCTGGCAAGGGAGGAGCAGCAGCAAGCAAGGTGTAAGTGTTCCACGGCGGAATAATGTGATAATGAATCTAACCATCAAACTCACTAGTCTCAGTGGCCTCTGCTGCATGTTTTACTGGGCCTTCAGTGAACCCGCTGGTGCCTCAGTGTTTTACTGAGCCTTCAGAGGACCCGCTGGTGCCTCAGTGTTTTAATGGACATTCAGAGAACCCCATAGTGCCTCAGTGTTTTACTGGGCCTTCAGAGGACCCGCTGGTGCCTCAGTGTTTCACTGGGCCTTCAGTGGACCCCCTGGTGCCTCAGTGTTTTACTGGGCCTTCAGAGGACCCGCTGGTGCCCCAATGTTTTACTGGGCCTTCAGAGGACCAGCTACTGCCCCAATGTTTTACTGGGCCTTCAGTGGACTCCCTGGTGCCTCAGTGTTTTACTGGGCCTTCAGAGGACCCGCTGGTGCCTGTGTTTTACTGGGCCTTCAGTGGACCCCCTGGTACCTAAGTGTTTTACTGGGCCTTCAGAAGATACGCTGGTGCACCAATGTTTTACTGGGCCTTCAGTGGACCCGCTGGTGCCTCAGTGTTTTACTGGGCCTTCAGTGGACCCCCTGGTGCCTCAGTGTTTTACTGGGCTTTCAGTGGACCCCCTGGTGCCTCAGTGTTTTACTGGGCCTTCAGTGGACCCCCTGGTGCCTCAGTGTTTTACTGGGCTTTCAGTGGACCCCCTGGTGCCTCAGTGTTTTACTGGGCTTTCAGTGGACCCGCTGGTGCCTCAGTGTTTTACTGGGCCTTCAGTGGACCCACTGGTGCCTCAGTGTTTTACTGGGCCTTCAGTGGACCCGCTGGTGCCACAAAGTTTTACTGGGCCTTCAGTGGACCCGCTGGTTACTCAGTGTTTAACTGGGCCTTCAGCGGACCCGCTGGTGCCTCAGTGTTTTACTGGGCCCTCAGTGGACCCGCTGGTGCCTCAGTGTTTTACTGGGCCTTCAGTGGACCCCCTGGTGCCTCAGTGTTTTACTGGGCCTTCAGTGGACCCCCTGGTGCCTCAGTGTTTTACTGGGCCTTCAGTGGACCCACTGGTGCCTCAGTGTTTTACTGGGCCTTCAGTGGACCCCCTGGTGCCTCAGTGTTTTACTGGGCCTTCAGTGGACCTGCTGGTGCCTCAGTGTTTTACTGGGCCTTCAGTGGACCCGCTGGTGCCTCAGTGTTTTACTGGGCCTTCAGTGGACCCGCTGGTGCCTCAGTGTTTTACTGGGCCTTCAGTGGACCCGCTGGTGCCTCAGTGTTTTACTGGGCCTTCAGTGGACCCCCTGGTGCCTCAGTGTTTTACTGGGCTTTCAGTGTACCTGCTGGTGCTTCAGTGTTTTACTGGGCCTTCAGTGGACCCCCTGGTGCCTCAGTGTTTTACTGGGCCTTCAGTGGACCCCCTGGTGCCTCAGTGTTTTACTGGGCCTTCAGTGGACCCCCTGGTGCCTCAGTGTTTTACTGGGCCTTCAGAGGTCCCTCTGGTGCCCCAATGTTTTACTGGGCCTTCAGAGGTCCCTCTGGTACCCAAATGTTTTACTGGGCCTTCAATGGACCCCCTGGTGCCTCAGTGTTTTACTGGGCCTTCAATGGACCCCCTGGTGCCTCAGTGTTTTACTGGGCCTTCAGATGTCCCGCTGGTGCCCCAATGTTTTACTGGGCCTTCAGTGGACCCGCTGGTACCTCAGTGTTTTACTGGGCCTTCAGATGTCCCGCTGGTGCCTCAATGTTTTACTGGGTCTTTAGAGGACCCGCTGGTGCCTCAGTGTTTTACTGGGCCTTCAGAGGACCCGCTCGTGCCCCAATGTTTTATTGGGCCTTCAGTGGGCCCGCTGGTGCCTCAGTGTTTTACTGGGCATTCAGTGGACCCGCTGGTGCCTCAGTGTTTTACTGGGCCTTCAGTGGACCCGCTGGTAACTCAGTGTTTTACTGGGCCTTCAGTGGACCCGCTGGGGCCTCAGTGTTTTACTGGGCCTTCAGTGGACCCGCTGGTGCCTCAGAGTTTTACTGGGCCTTCAGTGGACCCGCTGGTGCCCCAAAGTTTTACTGGGCCTTCAGTGGACCCGCTGGTTACTCAGTGTTTTACTGGGCCTTCAGCGGACCCGCTGGTGCCTCAGTGTTTTACTGGGCCTTCAGTGGACCCGCTGGTGCCTCAGTGTTTTACTGGGCCTTCAGTGGACCCCCTGGTGCCTCAGTGTTTTACTGGGCCTTCAGTGGACCCGCTGGTGCCTCAGTGTTTTACTAGGCCTTCAGTGGACCCGCTGGTGCCTCACTGTTTTACTAGGCCTTCAGTGGACCCGCTGGTGCCTCAATGTTTTACTGGGCCTACAGTGGACCCGCTGGTGCCTCAATGTTTTACTGGGCCTTCAGTGGACCCCCTGGTGCCTCAGTGTTTTACTGGGCCTTCAGTGGACCCGCTGGTGCCTCAGTGTTTTACTAGGCCTTCAGTGGACCCGCTGGTGCCTCAATGTTTTACTGGGCCTTCAGTGGACCCGCTGGTGCCTCAATGTTTTACTGGGCCTTCAGTGGACCCGCTGGTGCCTCAGTGTTTTACTGGGCCTTCAGTGGACCCGCTGGTTACTCAGTGTTTTACTGGGCCCTTACTGGACACGCTGGTGCCTCAATGTTTTACTGGGCCTACAGTGGACCCGCTGGTGCCTCAATGTTTTACTGGGCCTTCAGAGGACCCGCTGGTGCCTCAATGTTTTACTGGGCCTTCAGTGGACCCCCTGGTGCCTAAGTGTTTTACTGGGCCTTCAGTGGACCCGCTGGTGCCTCAGTGTTTTACTGGGCCTTCAGTGGACCCGCTGGTGCCTCAGAGTTTTACTGGGCCTTCAGTGGACCCGCTGGTGCCCCAAAGTTTTACTGGGCCTTCAGTGGACCCGCTGGTTACTCAGTGTTTTACTGGGCCTTCAGTGAACCCGCTGGTGCCTCAATGTTTTACTGGGCCTTCAGTGGACCCGCTGGTGCCCCAATGTTTTACTGGGCCTTCAGTGGACCCGCTGGTGCCTCAGTGTTTTACTGGGCCTTCAGTGGACCCCCTGGTGCCTCAGTGTTTTACTGGGCTTTCAGTGGACCCCCTGGTGCCTCAGAGTTTTACTGGGCCTTCAGTGGACCCCCTGGTGCCTCAGTGTTTTACTGGGCTTTCAGTGTACCCGCTGGTGCCTCAGTGTTTTACTGGGCCTTCAGTGGACCCCCTGGTGCCTCAGTGTTTTACTGGGCCTTCAGAGGTCCCTCTGGTGCCCAAATGTTTTACTGGGCCTTCAATGGACCCCCTGGTGCCTCAGTGTTTTACTAGGCCTTCAGAGGTTCCTCTGGTGCCCCAATGTTTTACTGGACCTTCAATGGACCCCCTGGTGCCTCAGTGTTTTACTGGGCCTTCAGTTAACCCCCTGGTGCCTCAGTGTTTTACTGGGCCATCAGATGTCCCGCTGGTGCCCCAATGTTTTACTGGGCCTTCAGTGGACCCGCTGGTGCCTCAGTGTTTTACTGGGCCTTCAGATGTCCCGCTGGTGCCCCAATGTTTTACTGGGCCTTTAGTGGACCCGCTGGTGCCTCAGTGTTTTACTGGGCCTTCAGAGGACCCGCTGGTGCCCCAATGTTTTATTGGGCCTTCAGTGGACCCGCTGGTGCCTCAGTGTTTTACTGGTCCTTCAGTGGACCCGCTGGTACCTCAGTGTTTTACTGGGCCTTCAGTGGACCCGCTGGTGCCTCAGTATTTTACTGGGCCTTCAGTGGACCCGCTGGTGCCTCAGTGTTTTACTGGGCTTTCAGTGGACCCGCTGGTGCCTCAGTGTTTTACTGGGCCTTCAGTGGACCCGCTGGTGCCCCAAAGTTTTACTGGGCCTTCAGTGGACCCGCTGATTACTCAGTGTTTTACTGGGCTTTCAGCGGACCCGCTGGTGCCTCAGTGTTTTACTGGGCCTTCACTGGACCCGCTGGTGCCTCAGTGTTTTACTGGGCCCTCAGTGGACCCCCTGGTGCCTCAGTGTTTTACTGGGCCTTCAGTGGACCCGCTGGTGCCTCAGTGTTTTACTGGGCCTTCAGTGGACCCGCTGGTGCCTCAGTTTTTTACTGGGCCTTCAGTGGACCCGCTGGTGCCTCAATGTCTTACTGGGCCTTCAGAGGACCCGCTGGTGCCTCAATGTTTTACTGGGCCTTCAGTGAACCCACTGGTGCCTCAGTGTTTTACTGGGCCTTCAGTGGACCCGCTGGTGCCTCAGTGTTTTACTGGGCCTTCAGTGGACCCGCTGGTGCCTCAATGTTTTACTGGGCCTTCAGTGGACCCGCTGGTGCCTCAATGTTTTACTGGGCCTTCAGTGGACCCGCTGGTTACTCAGTGTTTTACTGGGCCTTTAGTGGACCCGCTGGTGCCCCAATGTTTTACTGGGCCTACAGTGGACCCGCTGGTGCCTCAATGTCTTACTGGGCCTTCAGAGGACCCGCTGGTGCCTCAATGCATTACTGGGCCTTCAGTGGACCCCCTGGTGCCTAAGTGTTTTACTGGGCCTTCAGTGGACCCGATTGTGCCTCAGTGTTTTACTGGGACTTCAGTGGACCCGCTGGTGCCTCAGTGTTTTACTGGGCCTTCAGTGGACCCGATTGTGCCTCAGTGTTTTACTGGGACTTCAGTGGACCCGCTGGTGCCCCAATGTTTTACTGGGCCTTCAGTGGACCCGCTGGTGCCTCAGTGTTTTACTGGGCCTTCAGTGGACCCGCTGGTGCCTCAGTGTTTTACTGGGCCTTCAGTGGACCCGCTGGTGCCTCAATGTTTTACTGGGCCTTCAGTAGACCCGCTGGTGCCTCAGTGTTTTACTGGGCCTTCAGTGGACCCGCTGGTGCCTCAGTGTTTTACTGGGCCTTCAGTGGACCCGCTGGTGCCCCAATGTTTTACTGGGCCTTCAGTGGACCCGCTGGTGCCTCAATGTTTTTCTGGGCCTTCAGTGGACCCCCTGGTGCCTCAATGTTTTACTGGGCCTTCAGTGGACCCGCTGGTGCCTCAATGTTTTACTGGGCCTTCAGTGAACCCCCTGGTGCCTCAATGTTTTACTGGGCCTTCAGTGGACCCGCTGGTGCCTCAATGTTTTACTGGGCCTTCAGTGGACCTCTTGGTGCCTCAGTGTTTTATTGGGCCTTCAGTGAACCCCCTGGTGCCTCAGTGTTTTACTGGGCCTTCAGTGGACCCCTGGTGCCTCAGTGTTTTACTGGGCCTTCAGTGGACCCGCTGGTGCCTCAGTGTTTTACTGGGCCTTCAGTGGACCCCCTGGTGCCTCAGTGTTTTACTGGGCCTTCAGTGGACCCCCTGGTGCCTCAGTGTTTTACTGGGCCTTCAGTGGACCCCCTGGTGCCTCAATGTTTTACTGGGCCTTCAGTGGACCCCCTGGTGCCTCAGTGTTTTACTGGGCCTTCAGTGGACCCCCTGGTGCCTCAGTGTTTTACTGGGCCTTCAGTGGACCCCTGGTGCCTCAATGTTTTACTGGGCCTTCAGTGGACCCCCTGGTGCCTCAGTGTTTTACTGGGCCTTCAGAGGTGCCTCAATGTTTTACTGGGCCTTCAGCTGGTGCCTCAGTGTTTTACTGGGCCTTCAGTGGACCCCCTGGTGCCTCAATGTTTTACTGGGCCTTCAGTGGACCCCATGGTGCCTCAATGTTTTACTGGGCCTTCAGTGGACCCGCTGGTGCCTCAATGTTTTACTGGGCCTTCAGTGGACCCGCTGGTGCCTCAGTGTTTTACTGGGCCTTCAGTGGACCCCCTGGTGCCTCAGTGTTTTACTGGGCCTTCAGTGGACCCCCTGGTGCCTCAATGTTTTACTGGGCCTTCAGTGTACCCCTTGGTGCCTCAGTGTTTTACTGGGCCTTCAGTGGACCCGCTGGTGCCTCAGTGTTTTACTGGGCCTTCAGTGGACCCCCTGGTGCCTCAGTGTTTTACTGGGCCTTCAGTGGACCCGCTGGTGCCTCAATGTTTTACTGGGCCTTCAGTGGACCCCCTGGTGCCTCAGTGTTTTACTGGGCCTTCAGTCTGGTGCCTCAGTGTTTTACTGGGCCTTCAGTGGACCCCTGGTGCCTCAGTGTTTTACTGGGCCTTCAGTGGACCCCTGGTGCCTCATTTACTTTTACTGGGCCTTCAGTGGACCCTGGTGCCTCAGTGTTTTACTGGGCCTTCAGTGGACCGCTGGTGCCTCAATGTTTTACTGGGCCTTCAGTCAATGTTTTACTGGGCCTTCATTTACTGGGCCTTCAGTGAACCCGCTGGTGCCTCAATGTTTTACTGGGCCTTCAGTGGACCCGCTGGTGCCTCAATGTTTTACTGGGCCTTCAGTGGACCCGCTGGTGCCTCAATGTTTTATTGGGCCTTCAGTGGACCCGCTGGTGCCTCAATGTTTTACTGGGCCTTCAGTGGACCCCCTGGTGCCTCAATGTTTTACTGGGCCTTCAGTGGACCCGCTGGTGCCTCAATGTTTTACTGGGCCTTCAGTGAACCCCCTGGTGCCTCAATGTTTTACTGGGCCTTCAGTGGACCCGCTGGTGCCCCAATGTTTTACAGGGCCTTCAGTGGACCTCCTGGTGCCTCAGTGTTTTATTGGGCCTTCAGTGAACCCCCTGGTGCCTCAGTGTTTTACTGGGCCTTCAGTGGACCCCCTGGTGCCTCAGTGTTTTACTGGGCCTTCAGTGGACCCGCTGGTGCCTCAGTGTTTTACTGGGCTTTCAGTGGACCCCCTGGTGCCTCAGTGTTTTACTGGGCCTTCAGTGGATCCCCTGGTGCCTCAGTGTTTTACTGGGCCCTCAGTGGACCCGCTGGTGCCCCAATGTTTTACTGGGCCTTCATTGGACCCCCTGGTGCCTCAGTGTTTTACTGGGCCTTCAGTGGACCCCCTGGTGCCTCAGTGTTTTACTGGGCCTTCAGTGGACCCCTGGTGCCTCAATATTTTACTGGGCCTTCAGTGGACCCCCTGGTGCCTCAGTGTTTTACTGGGCCTTCAGGGGACCCCCTGGTGCCTCAATGTTTTACTGGGCCTTCAGTGAACCCACTGGTGCCTCAATGTTTTACTGGGCCTTCAGTGAACCCACTGGTGCCTCAATGTTTTACTGGGCCTTCAGTGGACCCTCTGGTGCCTCAATGTTTTACTGGGCCTTCAGTGAACCCACTGGTGCCTCAATGTTTTACTGGGCCTTCAGTGGACCCCCTGGTGCCTCAATGTTTTACTGGGCCTTCAGTGGACCCCCTGGTGCCTCAATGTTTTACTGGGCCTTCAGTGGACCCCCTGGTGCCTCAATGTTTTACTGGGCCTTCAGTGAACCCCCTGGTGCCTCAGTGTTTTACTGGGCCTTCAGTGAACCCCCTGGTGCCTCAATGTTTTACTGGGCCTTCAGTGAACCCCCTGGTGCCTCAGTGTTTTACTGGGCCTTCAGTGAACCTGCTGGTGCCTCAATGTTTTACTGGGCCTTCAGTGAACCCCCTGGTGCCTCAATGTTTTACTGGGCCTTCAGTGAACCCACTGGTGCCCCAATGTTTTACTGGGCCTTTAGTGGACCCCCTGGTGCCTCAATATTTTACTGGGCCTTCAGTGAACCCACTGGTGCCTCAATGTTTTACTGGGCCTTCAGTGTACCCCCTGGTGCCTCAATGTTTTACTGGGCCTTCAGTGGACCCCCTGGTGCCTCAATGTTTTACTGGGCCTTCAGTGAACCCACTGGTGCCTCAATGTTTTACTGGGCCTTCAGTGGACCCCCTGGCGCCTCAATGTTTTACTGGTCTTTCAGTGGACCCCCTGGTGCCTCAATGTTTTACTGGGCCTTCAGTGAACCCACTGGTGCCTCAATGTTTTACTGGGCCTTCAGTGAACCCACTGGTGCCTCAATGTTTTACTGGGCCTTCAGTGAACCCACTGGTGCCTCAATGTTTTACTGGGCCTTCAGTGAACCCACTGGTGCCTAAATGTTTTACTGGGCCTTCAGTGGACCCCCTGGTGCCTCAATGTTTTACTGGGCCTTCAGTGGACCCCCTGGTGCCTCAATGTTTTACTGAGCCTTCAGTGAACCCACTGGTGCCTCAATGATTTACTGGGCCTTCAGTGAACCCACTGGTGCCACAATGTTTTACTGGGCCTTAAGTGAACCCACTGGTGTCTCAATGTTTTACTGGGCCTTCAGTGGACCCCCTGGTGCCTCAATGTTTTACTGGGCCTTCAGAGGACCCCCTGGTGCCTCAATGTTTTACTGGGCCTTCAGTGGACCCGCTGGTGCCTCAATGTTTTACTGGGCCTTCAGTGGACCCGCTGGTGCCTCAATGTTTTACTGGGCCTCCAGTGGACCCCCTGGTGCCTCAATGTTTTACTGGGCCTTCAGTGGACCCGCTGGTGCCTCAATGTTTTACTGGGAATTCAGTGGACCCGCTGGTGCCCCAATGTTTTACTGGGCCTTCAGTGGACCCCCTGGTGCCCTAATATTTTACTGGGCCTTCAGTGGACCCGCTGGTGCGTCTGTGTGTGTTTCAAAATTGTTTGCTTGATAGGCTGAGGCTTGAGGAGTTCTGTGGATTACGTTTCATATCAGGTAATTTTTTTTTCCTCTTTTTATTCCTCCAATAAATTTATCTTTATAAACTGCCTGATGCATTTGACTCAAATGTTATTTTGTAAAAAGGGACCAAATAAATTCGTGCCAGATGATGAAAAATTTGATGATCCAGCACAATGTATCCTTCTACACCTGTCAAAGATATTTTCCTACATCAATAAAGTTAAAATAAGTTGTCTTGGTGCAAATTATCCTCCAAATGTTATAAAAAGTTTCTTCACGCCTTTTATAGATCTTTTTCCATGTTAGGTTAGCTAAGTGCACTTGTGAAGTACTGTGGGTTACTAACTATACAGAGTAGTGTTGAGGGTTGGGTTTACTGTCCTTCGAGTTTTCATTCACACGTAGTCACGTACCGACACCCTGGCAGGCCTGGACGCTGAAGACTGCGTAGTGTGACTGGCCACTCAACACTGACATGTCCTGCTTTCCTGACTAAGACTGTGACTTGTTACATAGACATCATTGTTATATATATATATATATATATATATATATATATATATATATATATATATATATATATATATATATATATATATATATATATATATATATATATATATATATATATATATATATATATATATATATATATATATATATATATATATATATATATATATATATATATATATATATATATATATATATATATATATATATATATATATATATATATATATATATATATATATATATATATATATATATATATATATATATATATATATATATATATATATATATATATATATATATATATATATATATATATATATATATATATGTATATACTGGCTCTCTGAATATATATACAGATAAATATATATATATATATTACATCTAACCTATATATATATACCTCAAGGATCAGTACTTCTTAATTTATGTTAATGATATCGATGATGGGCTCACTTGCAAAGTATCAAAATTTGTTGATGACACAAAAATTGCTAGTAAAGTAACTGCGACACTCGACGAAGAAGCTTTACAATCAGATCTAGATCGACTTGCACGTTGGGCCAATCAATGGCACATGAAATTTAACGCTGACAAATGTAAAGTGTTGCACATCGGAAAAAAATAACAATCGCGTTCGGTACGTAATGAATGGCCAACAACTTTCTGCAGTAAGCAAAGAAAAGGATCTTGGAATCACTATATCAAGCGATTTAAAGCCCGGTCAGCATTGTTCAGAGGTAGTTAAAACTGCAAACAAATTGGTTGGCTTCATCTGACGAATCTTTAATAATAAATCGGAAAAAGTAATATTAAAGCTGTATAATTCGTTGGCTCGACCCCGTCTAGAGTACTGTGTACAGTTTTGGTCTCCCTACTACAGAAAAGACATAGAAAAGTTGGAATGGGTTCAACGAAGAGTAACAAAGATGATTCCTTGGTTGATAAATTTATCATATGAACAAAGGCTTAAAGAAGTAAATTTATTCAGTCTATCAAAACGAAGAATGCGAGGCGATCTAATAGGAGTGTTTAAAATGTTTTAAGGATTCAGTGATATTAATGCGGAAGATCACTTCACAATTGATCGATCAAATAGAACAAGAAGAAATCACAATTTGAAGATAAGTGGTGAAAGATTCTCGTCGCACGAGGCTAAACACTTCTTCTTCAATCGAGTTGTTAATGTTTGTAACTCTCTACCTTGTGATGTCGTTGATAGTACAACAGTTACGGCCTTCAAGAATAGATTAGACAAGTGTCTGGAATCCAACCAGCAACAAAGATATTACTCATTGTCGTAATAACGTTAAGTTCCTTCGAATACTGGTGTCCTTGTCCGCTTTTATCGCCCGGTTAGTGGTAGCAGTAATGGTAGTTCTTTCCTCTTTCCTAAATAATTTCCATGCTGTTTTTCCATGCTGCATGGTTCTTTTTCCTTTCCTGCCAGCTTTGGCTGGAGGGATGGGGGGGTGGGGAGGAGCCTTCGCCCTTGCTGTCCTTCATCATCCACCTTTGATTAGATAGTTGGTGTAGCTTGTGACAAACAGCCTCGTAAGGACCAGCAGGTTTGCTGTTGTTTGTTCTTCATTTGTATTACTTTGTGTTGTGTTCTCTCTCTCTCTCTCTCTCTCTCTCTCTCTCTCTCTCTCTCTCTCTCTCTCTCGCTCTCTCTCTCTCTCTCTCTCTCTCTCTCTCTCTCTCTCGCTCTCCTGTTCTCCACTCTCCCCTCAACCCCCGCTCCTCCCTCCCTCCCATTTCTGCTATCGACAAAACTCCCATCATTGTGCTACTCCCCACCCTCTCTTCATTATCCTAGTTTTAATCCATTCCCAACTCCACACCTCTTCCCCTCCCCTTTCCATCTCCCCATCACCACAAATCACAGCCGCCTGATATTCACTTATGTACTCCCCATCGCCCCATCCATCCTCCCTCCCCTCTATCAGACACCACAATAGACCCTTCCCCTCCTTCGCCCTCCTCTTCCTCCGTGTCCCTTCCCTAACCCTCGCTCATCTCTATTTATTCATAGTCAATTTCCCTTCCCCTCTCCTCCACCTCCCTCTAATTTGCTCTCTCTAATCTGCCCTTTACCCTCTATATATCTTTTCCTGTTCTTTCTTCGTCTTACCTCTTTGAATGTATTTTACGCTACATGCTTACCCCTTCCATTTCTTCTCCCCTTCTTTCCTCTCCGACTTTCCCCAGTTTTGTATATCTCTGTTTGAAGGGGCGCATGGAATGTCACGTAAAGATACATACACACTCCACATACAAAGGGTCACACACATACATTCCTCTCTCTTCAAGCCTTGATTTGCAGAAAGGCAACAGTAAAGGCGCCCAAACATCGACCTCCATCACTAGGCGTCTGGCTCTGACCGCGGCCTGCACTGAATTCAAAATATCCTCCTCCTGCCTAGTCATTCATGCAGGAAAAGAGGAGGGAGGGAGAGAGGGGGAGGATGGAAGAGGGGAGAGGGGGAGAGGTGGAAAGGGTGAGGCAGAAAGTGTTGAAGATAGGAAGGAAGAGAGCAAGAGGAGGAGGAAGGGAATGATGCGGAAATGGAAAGAGTATATGATGCAGAAATAAATGAGGGGGAGAGAAGTAGGAACAGGAAGGGGGAGAAGGGAAGAGGGAGAGATGGGAAGGGTGAGCAGAGCGTGTTGAAGATGGGGAGGAAGTGAGAGCAAGAAGAGAAGGGAGTGATGCGGAAGTAGAAGTAAAATATGTGGAAGGAGGAAGAGGAGTGGAAGAGGATGGAGTGTAAGAAGAAGGGGAACGGGGAGGGAAAGGGGCGAAGGAAGCAGAAATTGTCAAAGATGTGGAGGAAAAGAGTGAGGGGGAAGAAGGTTGAGAGGTGGAGATGGAGTGGAAGATGGAAAAGAAAAGGAGAGGAAGATGAAGGCATGAGGAGGAGTGAGGAGGAGGGCGAGATGGAGGGAGATAGTGTTGAAGATGGGGATAAAAAGAGTAAGGGGAGGGGCAGAGGAAGAGGTGAAACTAAAAAGTGAAAGATGGGGAAGGAAAAGAGAGGAAAGTAAGCAGATGGAGTGTGAGAATGAGGGGTAAGAAGGACAGGTAGATGATAAATAAAGAAAAGAGGAGAAGGGGGAGGCAAAGTTATTAGATTTCAAAATGAGAGGGAGAAGAAAAGGAAGAGAGACAAAGGACAGGAAAAGGGGAAGGCTACAAAACACGGAGGAAACGAAAAGTTCATTAATAAGTGACAAGGAAGAGAAGACAAAGAAAAGAAAAGACATGAGGAAAGGCAAGGAGATAAAGAGGCTGCTGGACAATAAATTGCGAACGGTTGAAGAGACAAAAGGGCGAAACGATTTATAAAGAAGAGAAAGGAGCGAACAGACAGACAAATGGAGACACAGGAACAGAAAAAAATGAAAAGAAGAAAAAAAAACTATAAACAGAAGACACACAGAATGCCAAGACAAGGGAGAAAGCGAAGTAATGGAGGTGGAAGCGTTGCAGAAACTGGGAGGAAAGAAAAACCCAAGACGTGAATAAAGTGAGAAGCGAACAAAAGTTTGCGATGAAAGAAAAAAAAAGAGGGAAACGAATAAAGAAGAGTGAGAGGGAAAAAAGGGGAGAAAAAGACACAGTGGGAAGAATGAAAAAAGTTAGGAAAAAGGAAAAAGAACAAGGGAAAGCAAGTAAAGAGATTAAGGAAAGAAAAAAATATGGAGGCAGACAAGAGAGAGAGAGAGAGAGAGAGAGAGAGAGAGAGAGAGAGAGAGAGAGAGAGAGAGAGAGAGAGAGAGAGAGAGAGAGAGAGAGAGAGAGAGAGAGAGAGAGAGAGAGAGAGAGAGAGAGTGTGTGTGTGTGTGTGTGTGTGTGTGTGTGTGTGAGAGGTGTTTACGAAATAGGCCAAGATTTGTCCCTCGAGTTATTTATTTCCTCCTGACGCGGGAAAGAAGGAAGGAAGGAAGGAAGGGAGAGAGGAAGGAAGGAAGGAAGGAAGGAAGGAAGAGAGGAAACTCAGATCCAGTTTTCTGTAACACTTGCTTTTTCTTTTGGCCTCCGTGTGTGTGTGTGTGTGTGTGTGTGTGTGTGTGTGTGTGTGTGTGTGTGTGTGTGTGTGTCACTTTCGTAATCATCTAGCCCTCATCTCTTTCCTTTAATATTTTGAACTCGTTTCATATTTTATTCTGCTTCGTTTTAAACATTTTCGTGTCTCTCTGTTCGCTGCTTCGTTAGTATGTTAGTCAGGCAATCTGGCGGTAAGTCATCCGGTTAGTCTGTCCGTCTGTCTGTCTGAAGGTTCCTTGATCTCTCATTTCCGTTTCTGCCTTTGTCTGTCCGCTTATCTATCTATTTATGACTCTGTCAAGGTAGATATATTTGTCAGTCCTTAAGTCTACCTGTCTGTATATGTGCCTCTCTCTCTCTCTCTCTCTCTCTCTCTCTCTCTCTCTCTCTCTCTCTCTCTCTCTCTCTCTCTCTCTCTCTCTTGTTCTGTTCTCGCTTAGTTTTTTTTCTTCTTTTAATAATCTTCTTCATCTATTTATCTCATTATTCCTTTCCTATCTTGTTACATTATTATTTTTTTTGAAGAGAACTATGTAACTCTTTGTCTACTTTCCTTAATCACTTCTCTTCATATGTATTTATTTCTCTATCTGCCACTCTATCTATACTTCTCATCTATCTAACACTCTATCTATATCTCCCATTCTCTCCGTCGAGAACACAGGACACACCGGGCCTCAAAGAGTGTATCATTATGCAATAAAAAAAAAAAGGACGCGGTAGGTAATAGGAAAGAACCTGAGACGGAGATGCCGGGCATCCACCAAAAGGCAGTTCCTCTTAGTATGGAGCCCCGGAAAATGATGGGCAAAGAAAACGTGGAATGGAGACGTGGATACGGAAACACGAGGCTGGAAGGAACAAAGCATCGTAATAATAAAAACAATAATGATAATAATAATAATAATAATAATAATAATCATAATAATAATAATAATAATAATAATAATAATAATAATATCGTGAGGAGGGTGGCTTGATGAAAAGGAAGTAAAGGAGGGATGGAGGGAGAGGGAGGAAAAAGGGCGATATAAAGGGTGAGTAAAGAGTTGGGAAAAGAGGGTACAAAGAAGAATGGGCAGGAGATAAAGAAAGGACATAACAAGAAGAGTGGGGAGAAACAGAGAGGAGTAGGAAGTAGGAAAAGGAGAGACGGAAAGAAATGGAAGACAGTTATGTAGAGGAAATGGGTGAGGGCATTGTGAGAAGAGGATGCTGCTGAGGGGACAAAGGGTGACATGGGTAGAGAGAGAAAAGAAAGGTGGAAAAGGAAGTGCACGGAATAAGAAAGGAAGGGAAGGAAAAAGGAAAGTTAGGTAAGAATTGTGTTTGGATACGACTTAGGCTTGAGGAGGAAGGGGGGAAGAAAGGAAAGAAGGATTGCAGATAAATGAGAAAAAAAATAAAGATGAATGGGAAGGGAGAAAAAGCAATATGGAAAAGGGCAAAACAGGAGGGAAAAGAAGGACGGAGAAAAGTGTGAAAGTAATTTTTGTCATGTTTATTTATTAATTCTCCTCTGTCATTTTTTTTATTTTTATTAATTTTCCTTTTTCACTTCATTTTCGTTTGACTTTTATTTCGTTGGTCCACTGCCGAGGAAACATCTGGCGGCGAAAGGCGATTAATATTTTTGCGTAACTACGAAGAAATGAAAGTTACGAAAAGCTTTACGTTTCGTCTCGTCATGATTTTTTTCCATATTTTCGTGGGAAAAAACGGAAGTTACAATTGCTACTTCATTATTACGATGGAAACTGTGTGTGTTTGATGCACACACACACACACACACACACACACACACACACACACACACACACAGTCTCATCTACTTTTATATTTTTCTTGGTTATGACCGATTACACACACACACACACACACACACACACACACACACACACACACACACACACACACACACACACACACACACCATTAGCTCATCAGAGTCATGTCGTCAAACTCTGATATGAAAAAGAAAATCTATCTCTTCTAAGACGTCCAAATTTTAACCATCCAATACATCGTTCTGATCCACGCATCCACCTATGTACACCTACCTGTCCACTTAGTCATGCACACCTGTCTATCCGATCAACCCTGCACACCTGTCTATCAGTGAACCAATCAACCATTACCAACCAAATCACCATCACAACCAGTCCACATTCACGGGCCATTGCCAGACGTATACTAGGATTGAAGGAGACGCGGTTTGTTGCGGCGGTAATAAACATGAAGCTCAAGTGAGTCGCGTTACCTGGCCGCCAGCTCGGTAATTAGTGGCTGCAGCTGAGCGCCGGACAGGTGGAGGATAGGCGGCGGGTCAGGTCAGGTGTCGCTGAGTGCTGGTCTGTCTGTGTGCCTGGCTGTTTGTCCTCCCGTCATATCGATCTATTTGTCTTTTAGTTTATGTTTGTCTATCTGCGTCTGTTTGTTCTTCTTTTTGTCTGCTTGCTTTACTTTTCGTCAGTCTGTGTCTGTTTCTCGCGTCGTGCTGTTCTTCATATATTTTCTCCCTCTTCCCAGTTTTTTTCTTCATTTAATCGAGTTTTCATTCTTTTCTCTCTTTTTCTTTCGTTTCTTTTTTCTTTATTTCCTTTTCTTTCAGTTTCCGTTCCCTTCTTAATCCTCTGTCTCAAATTACATTGCCCGTTCATAATTGCGTTAGTGTGTGTGTGTGTGTGTGTGTGTGTGTGTGTGTGTGTGTGTGTGTGTGTGTGTGTGTGTGTGTGTGAGCGCATTTCATATTCATATTTTCCTTTGCCTCTTTCTATCTATTTATCTCTGTTTCTCTCTCTCTGAAGCCTCTCCACTTTACTCCCCTCTCCCTAGCACACTCCCCCTACCCAGCTTCTCCCTGATCCCACAAACCTCCCCACACAGTCTTACCCCCTCACAGATGTCATCCAACATTTTTGTCTACCCCAGTCCCTATTTTCCCCACCCACTCCATATTCTCCCTCCTCCTCCGCCACCCTTACACCGCTGCCTCCCACACCAAACTAACTCCTCCCCCTCTCCTCCGCAGGTGCCGGCCACAGAACCCTGGAGGAGGATCAGCTGTGTCCCACCTGTCCTTACTTCCTGCCCACGTCCGTCGAGGTCACCACACCTGTGGGCATCCCGGCCAACCTCACCTGCGGCGTCAGGCAGCTCGGGGACAAGAAAGTGGGAGGAGGAGGGAAAGGAGAGGAGAGCTAATATGTTTGTTCGCGTCTTGGTTTTCATGTGTAATGGTTGGAAGGAGACAAGGTGAGAAGAGATGAGAGGAAAGAAAGGAGAAGAGAGGAGAGAAAAGGAGCTCATATTTAACCCTTTCCTTCCTTGTCCCTGCTTTTCCTGCGTAAGGGATGGAAGGAAAAGATGAGGAGATGAAGAGGAGGTGAGAAGACACAAGAACCTCTAAGAACGCCATTTTTTTCTGTTTCCTGGTGTGCTTACTAGAAAGGAGATGTGGAGGGGGTGAGGGATAAGAAGATAGAGGAGAGCAAAGAAGCGTGAGTTCGCCTCAAAAGTCCTGTTCTTGTGTGAGGGAGAGGAAGCAGGAGGAGAGGAAGAGATGAGGAGACAGGAGAGTGAGGAGAGAAAAGGAGCTCTGAGTTCACCTTTTCCTTCCTGTTCATGGGTGAAAGGGAGGCGAGGAGATGAAGAGGAGGTGAGGAGACGAGTGTGTGAAGTGAGGAGAGAAAAGAAGCTCTGAGCTTACCTATTTCCTGTTCCTGCTTTTCCTGGGAAGGATGATGATGATGAAGAAGAGAAAGGAGGGAAGATAAGAAGATAGAAAGCGAGGGATACAGGTAAAATTCTTGTGCTTCTTGAGTAAGGGTAGAATAACGGGGGCGAGAGGAGGGAGGACAGACGGGGAAAGAAGGGAAATAAAGACGAGTAGAAGTAAAGGGATGAAAGGGTTAATAAAAGAAGAAAAAAAGCAGTGATATAGTGGACTGGTGATGGCTGCTGATAATGATGATGATGATGATGATGATGATATTGTAATGATGAGGAGGATGTGTGGGAGGGAAAATCAGAATGAATGCACGAAAGGGTGTCTCGATGAATCGCTGGAAAATGACACAATGGAAGGTGAAAGAGGAAGGGGTTGAATACCTCTCCTTTATCATCCCTATGCCTCCATGCCAGGGCCAAGGGCAAGGGCAAGAGTCAAGCCAAAGAGAACTCGCACCACGGCGCCGCCAAGAAAAAGAAACAGTGAGCGCGGTAACGCTCGCTGAGGCAGAACACACATCGGAGCAAGGCTGGCGGGATGTGATTCCATACAGACAATGCAGAGAAAAGTCAGAGTAGTGAGATTCATGAGTGTGAGCGGCGCCACGCCTGTGCTCGGCGACACGGAAGTCCTGCACAGTAACTGATGAGTCAGTGTGAGGACTGTTTTTTTTTTTTTTATCAAAATGTCAGAGCAGTTTTTGTTTTGGATTTGCATAGGCCTTCCGGCCTTTTGGGCTACTTATGTTATATTCCTTACTAGTATTTGGGTTTGCTTACGTTTGTTTGTTTTATTTGCATTATAAAAAAAGGGTATTCATAACGCTGTGCTTCATTTGTTGTAAATAGAAGGCTCGAAAGAATTCAAGTTTGACTTTGTAAGCTAACGAATATATGTTTGGAAAATTAATGTTATGTTTTGTTACCCAGTTTTCTCCCCTAATAAAATAAGTAAATGTGATGAAAATCTTCCCTGGAATATGACAATTAACAGACCAGTAGTAACTGCAAACAATGATGAGCACGCCTGAAAACATAACAAAGAAACCACCACGAAGGAAAAGCGACAATCCACCTGAAAAAGAATGTTAAGGAGACACCAGATAATAAAAAAAAAATAGAACACAAAAAGAAAAAAAGATATAGAAAGTATCACAAACCAACTCAAACAAGAAAGGAACAAAACCAATCATGTTCAAAGAAACGAAGGAAAACAACTATAAACAAACAAACAAACAAAAACAAAAAAACAGGACAGGAGATTCCCCGATAACTCAACCAGGATTTAGCGAGGCTGTCACAAAGTCCGCCATGTTGTGTGTAACGGGAGGGAAAGAGAGAGGAAGGGGGAGAGGAAAACGATGTTGGGGAGAGGTAAAAGGAGGTTGTGGGGGGCGTCACTGGAGGGATGGGGGGGGAGGGGGAGGAAGATGTGAAGGGACAGCGAGGGTAGGAGGAGGAGGAGGAGGACAAGGGGGAAAAGTATGCTAGAGGGGGGGGGGGGGGGGGGAAGATGGAGGAAGGAAAGCAAGGAGACGAAGGGAGGTGGAGAAGGGTGATGAGGGGGAGAGAAGAGGGGAGGAGGAGGAGTGTGGAAGAGAGCGTGTTGGAAGGGAACGTAAACTGGAGAGATGGGAGGGAAGAGCAGATGAAGGAAGAGCCGGAGGGATGTGGAGGGTGGCAGTAAAGGGAGAAGGGGAGGAAACACGAGCATGATAGGAGCAGTTTTGGGGAGAAGTCAAAAAGGTGGAGATATTGGGGAGACAAAATTTTAAGAGTAAGGGGAAGAGGGGAAAAGTAGGGGGGAAGAGAAAAGAGGAGGAAAAGTTATGTGGGGAGGAGGGAGAGAGGTGGGAAATAGGATATCTGTGGGGGTGTTATTGGGGAGAAAGGGGAAGAGAAGGAGGGAGGGTGAGGAAGGAAGGTGATGGGGGGGGGAGGAAGAGAGGAAAGAGGAAGTTAGTGGGGAGTGTTGTTTTACTGCACGGAAGGAGGAGGAGGAGGAGGAGGAGGGTCGGCCACAAATTCAATAAAGCAACACAAATTCCTTTCCCCGCCTGCAGGATCGAGGGGCAAAGGTCACCTCGGACTTTTTATAGTTACAGTTGTTTTCTTCCTTTCTCCTACTTTTTACTTTTTTCTTTCCTTTTTTACAGTGAGTGTTCTCTTTCCATTCTTTTTCTTCTTTGTTAGCTTTTTCTTTTTTACAGTGGCAGTCTTTTCCTTTCTTTTCCCCTTTTTTATTGATCTATTTTCATTTTACAGTAGCAAAGTTTTTTCCATCTTTTACTTTTTTTTCTTTTCGCTCGATATTTTTTACGTACATTTTTACTATTAACTCTTACTTTTCCTTTTCTCGTTTAGTGACTATCTTCCTTCCCTTATTTTGCCTTATTTTATACTGCCAGTAACGATTCAAGGGACTTTGTCATCATAATATTCCTCCTCCAAGCTGTGTATGTATCTCAGTATTTTCACTGGTCTCCATATACGGACCTTTTTCTTCTTCTTTTCCCCTTCTCACATCAGTTCCCCTACCTAAGTGACTTCATATAAAGTCTGTTCTCTTTTCTATACCTATTACTTCCACCTCCACTCGTGCCTCTCGGTTCCCTTAGTGGTGAGTGGGTGTTGGAAAAGGTGTCTTGCTCCTTCGGCCTATTGTTTACATGATCCCATAAAAAACTGACTGAATGAATAGGAGTCATTATGGAAGGCGATAAGTGTGTTTGAGATACACTCTTTAATTCTTCTTGTTTCACCGACGCTACATTTAAATACTAATATACCTACATGTGGAATTATACAGAGAGAGAGAGAGAGAGAGAGAGAGAGAGAGAGAGAGAGAGAGAGAGAGAGAGAGAGAGAGAGAGAGAGAGAGAGAGAGAGAGAGAGAGAGAGAGAGAGAGAGAGAGAGAGAGAGAGAGAGAGAGAGAGAGAGAGAGACTGACTTTAAATGGAGTCTGTTGTAATTGTGAATGGGGTGAAATTACAGATGGAGGTATATTGTGTCAGGTTAAGTTTGGCTGCAGTGGGGGGAAGGTAACGGGGAGAGGATGGGAGGGAAAGGGTGGAGAAGCAAGGGAAGGAATGGGGAAGGTAAAGGAATAGGGGAGAAGAGGACAGTATTGGCGGGGAGTAAGAGTGGGAGGCTAGCGGTGGGAAATTGGCGGGATTGAAGTTATGGAGATTATCGGGTAGTTGGCGGCACAGAGGTGATTTGAGGAGAGCTGAACGTGTATTTGGTGAGGTTTGTTGGAGGAGGAGGAGGAGGAGGAAGCTGGCTGAAGGTGGAGCCTATCTGGTTGAAGGTTGGTAGTGTGGAAGAAAAGTGCAGGTAGAGAAAAAAATAATAGTGGAGGAAGTGAACAGAAGGTTGATAAAAGAAATGGAGTTCGCTGTGGAGGTGGCTGAAAGAGATGAATAGGAGGAGGCAAGAAGAAGGTGAAGGTGGATCAGAACTAGCAGGTGGAGGAGGAGGGGGCTGGTTGAAGGATAAATATTGGTTAATGAAAGATACCAAGTGGAGGCCAGTGGAGAGAGTTAAGAAAGGTAAGATAAGGTATGATAAGACAATATAAGGTAAAGTAAGGTAAGGTAAGCTATGCTAAGATAAGGTAAGATACGATGAGGTAAGGTAAGGTAAGGTAAGGAAAGATAAAGTAAGGATGAGAGGTATGAGGTAGATAATTAGTGGAGGTTGTGAGACGGAGGATACAAAGACACTGTTAAGGTAAGGTAAGGTAGAGTAAGATAACGAGTGTAGGTTAGACGGAGGACACAAGGCCGCTGCTTACAAGTGGAGTGGAGCCACTTAGGGCACGGGAGATAAGCGGAGATCAGTATGGGGACTAAATCCGCTAACAGTGGGCGTTCTGTACCGTCTCCGCCAGTTCTTCTCCCCTGCACAGTTGCTGGCCATATACAGGGGCCTTGTCTGCCCTCGTATGGAGTATGCATCTCATGTGTGGGGGGGCTCCACTCACACAGCTCTTCTGGACATCTTCGTCTTCATCAGCTCTCCTCCTCATACTGATAGTCTTCTACCTCTTAAATTCCGCCGCAATGTTGCCTCTCTTTCTATCTTCTATCGATATTTCCACGCTGACTGCTCTTCTGAACTTGCTAACTGCATGCCTCCCCCCCTCCCGCGGCCCCGCTGCACTCGACTTTCTACTCATGCTCATCCCTATACTGTCCAAACCACTTATGCAAGAGTTAACCAGCATCTTCACTCTTTCATCCCTCACGCTGGTAAACTCTGGAACAATCTTCCTTCATCTGTATTTCCTCCTGCCTACGACTTGAACTCTTTCAAGAGGAGGGTATCAGGACACCTCTCCTCCCGTATTTGATCTTCCTTTCGGCCACCTCTTTTTTTTTTTTTTTTAGGAGCAGCGAGTAGCGGGCTTTTTTTTATTATTGTTTTCTTTTTTTGTGTGCCCTTGAGCTGCCTCCTTTGTTGTAAAAAAAAAAAAAAGTGTGGAGAACAAATGGGAAGATCAAGGCAGCGTGGGGATCGCCTATCAGGGTATTAGACACGACCACCGAGCACGTTATAACAGAGTAGTAGTAGTAGTAGTAGTAGTAGTAGTAGTAGTAGGAGGAGGAGGAGGAGGAGGAGGAGGAGGAGGAGGAAATTGCTATGGATTAAGAAAAACAAGAGAGGATGAAAACATCAGAAAGAAGAGGACGAGGAGGCTGAGGAGGCAGAGGAACTTAAAATATAAAGTTAAAAAAATCAGAGTAGAAAACAGGAGGAATAAGGCGATAAATAGAAGGAGGAGGAGGAGGAGGATAGGGAGCATGAGGAGAAAGGGTGTCAGTGAATTCAGGATAAAAATATATATAATGAACTGACGAAGAAAAATAAAGAAAATTTGGAGAAAATCGAAGCAGGAAAAACAATATTTAAAAAGATGAAGAAAACGAAAAGCGAGGTTGAAAATAAGACAAGGAAAACCAAGAACCAAATGTGAAGAAACAAAGGAAAAAAAACAAATAAGAAAGAAAACGGGAAAGAAAAAACAAAACAAAATCAAGAATAAAATCAAGAGAAGAAACAAAATGAAGAAAAGGAAGAAACAGACAAAGAAAACCATGAACCAGAACAAAAGACCAAAGAAAAGACAAGAAAAGAAGAAAAAGAAGCAGGTCACAAAGACAAGGAGTAAGACAAGTCGAGGTCACAATTTGAGACGAAGACTGGCTCCCCACGCTCTTGTCACGCCCACACACACGACCTCAACTTCCTTCTTCCCTCCTTCATTACCTCATATTCTTTCTCTTGACGTTCTAGTCCTTCCTTTATCCTTTTCCTTATCCTGTTTCCTCGTCAATCAACCCATGCTTTTACTCTTAATTTTCTCCCTTTCATCTATACTCCTAGAATAAAATGAGCCAAATAAGGGAAAAAAGAGAGAAAGGGAAGGAAGTAAGGTGGTGGTAAGGAAGGAAGAAATGACGAAAAGAAAGATTAACGAGTAGAATAATGGTTTTAGTGGAAAAGATCGCAAAAAAAGGAACATGAGTGAAGTGAATGGATGAAAGAAAGAAAGCAAGAATGAAAGAAGACAATGAAGGAAGGAAAAGTTGAGATGAAAAAGACAGATGGAATGAAAAAAAGACGAAAGTAGGAAGTGAATAAAGGAGGAGAAAATTGGGATGGAAAGTACAGATGATATGAGAGGAAGAACGAAAGAAGTAAGTAAACGAGGGAAGAAAAAAGCGCAAAATAAAGAAAAATGGACTAAAAGAAAATTAGCCTGATAAAAACAGGAATAAATTAATTGAATAAGATAGAGGGAAATGATGATGTGGAATGGCAAGTTGCATGAAACGAAAGAAGGGACAAAAAGGTGAAGGAAGGAAGAAGATGGGAAGGAAGGGAAGCAAGGACAGACAGAAGGCCAAGGAAATGGTAGAATGATATGGAAAAGAAAAGAATGATTTATAAAGCTAGGAAGGACGGCAGGAAGGGAACTGATGGAAAACATAGGAGGAAATAGAAAACAGGAGGAAATGAAGAAAATAATGAAAAATGAGAGGGAAAGGAAAGCAAGGATGGAATGAAGGGACAAGACGATAAGGGTAAAACACAAAATGAGAGAGAGAGAGAGAGAGAGAGAGAGAGAGAGAGAGAGAGAGAGAGAGAGAGAGAGAGAGAGAGAGAGAGAGAGAGAGAGAGAGAGAGAGAGAGAGAGAGAGAGAGAGAGAGAGTCTGACGTAATAATAAAGTAATTACCTAGTGTAAATCACTTATTGGAGGGTGGGATGAGGAAGGAAGAGAGGAGGAAAGGAAGGAAGGAGGAAAGGAAGGTATGAAAGAAGATAAGACGGTAAGAATTGAAGGAAGAAAAGAGGAAAGAAATGAAGAATGAATGGAAAGAACACAAATGAAGGAAAAAGTAAAGACAAAGGAGGGAAAACGAAAAGGAATGGACAGAGGAGAGGAGAAGAGAGGAAGGAAGGAACCAGCTAACGAAAAAACAAGCAACCGAATGAAGGAAGAAAAGCAAGAGAAAATGACAAATACGTAAACAATGAAGAAAACAGAGATAAGTGAGGGCAACAACACAGCCAAAGAGGATTTCTAGAAAGGAAGGAAGAAAAGAAGGAAAACAGGAAGAACGGAAAAAAAGAAGAGAGAGCGAGATGATAATATTAGAGCTCATATATGAGAAGAAGGAGGGAGAGGGGAAGGAGGAAGGGAAGGGAAGGGAAGGGGAGGCGAGCTGAGGGTTTACGGACAAGGGAGATGAACCTTAAACCGATAACCTTTTCATCTACTAAGAGAGGGAGTGAGAGGATGCGTCTGATAATGTTGTGTGTGATGAGGCGATTTAGCCGGTGTGAGTTGTCTGTTAAAGGGAGGAGGAGGAGGAAAAAAACTAGCCTATTTTCACCTTTCGTCAGGGGAAGGGAATAAAGTTAGTCGTGCGTGTGACTGGCGGTGAGAAAACGATACTTGTGGGAACGTTCATGTAGGAGGGATTACGCATATTAAGCTGGCAGAAAGCGAATCTGTGGTAGTGGGAAAAAATCTTATTGCAACGCTTAAGCTTAGAAAAAAAAGTAATGAGATGGAGTGTGGCGATGAGGAAAATAAAATAATCCCAACATGTAAGTTCGGGAAAAGAATAAAGTTTGCGAAAGGTGTTACTGGCAAGAAAATGATGCTGGGAAAGGTTGTAGATATGGTAAGGGAAGTAAACAGCCTATCCCAGTGTGCGAGCGAAAAGTGTTTATCATCACTATCACCACCACTACCACATTCCTCTCTAAACACCCCTTCGACTATCATCACCATCTTCCTTTCCATCATTATCACATTATTCATCACCCAACATCTAAACTATCATCACCACCACCTTCATTTAACACTATCATCACCACCCTCATTCAATCCACCACATTCAACACTATACTCTAACACCTTCACCACCACCTCTCACCATCAAAACTCCTCCTACTCCTTTTCCATCACCATCACCCAGCCTAAAACAAAGCTAGATAAATGGAAAAGAGAGGAAACAATGGTGGCGGTCAACTGTTATCTTTTATTTTCACGGTAAAGAGGCGGATCAAGTGTTTAAATAAAAATAAAACAATAAAATACAATCCTGCCAACGCAGTGCTCCCATAAAAATAAAAGAATTAATGAAAAAAGTAATGTTCCTGTTTAATAACAGAGTTGTAAAAAAAGGTGTTTAAGCTCTTAAAGCAAGTCTCACACGGCACGACCTAGACCAAAGACCTGCCGCGACCTCGGGGGTCGCCAGTGATCGCAGTAGGTCGGGAACACATCCTAAATAGGTCAGGGGGGGGTCTTGGGGGAGGTCGAGGCGGGTCGTGAGGTCTTGCCCAAAATCGTGGGATTTTCAAAATGTTCAAAAAATTCCACGACCTGGGCCGCTCGCAGGCAGCTCTGAAACGCCTCGGAAACGGCTCTTTCATACTCGGATGTTGCTCGGATCGGGTCTTTATTGGTCGATGTCGTCAGATGCCATCTGTATACGATTTACTTAGTTTTAAAATGATTTTTCTTCTACTTGGAACAATTTTATTCACAAATATGGCATTAGTTACACATTTTAGAAATACAATTGGCATTAGTTACACATTTTAGAAATACAATTGGCATTAGTTACACATTTTAGAAATACAATTGGCATTAGTTACACATTTTAGAAATACAATTGGCATTAGTTACACATTTTAGAAATACAATTGGCATTAGTTACACATTTTAGAAATACAATTGGCATTAGTTACACATTTTAGAAATACAATTGGCATTAGTTACACATTTTAGAAATATAATTGGCATTAGTTACACAGTGTAGAAATACAATGGGCATTTGACATCATAATGCAATTCATGGCATTGGCTACACAATAAAGAAATTCAATCGACAATACAATCAGTAAATATTTAAATTTAACCCATCTTGTCCTGTCATGGCATAGCCCCAATATTGTTGCAGTAGACTTGTAGAAAGTCTCGCTGTTCCCTGGCTGTCCTTCTTGATGTGTTGCCTGCCAGGGCTTGCAGTCCGTGTAGCCATTCTTCTTCAACTTCATCTCTCCAGGCTCCTCTAATTACTTCATGGGAGTTTGGATCTTCTCTGTCTACATCTGCAGCAGCTCTCGGGTACCTGGTCAGGATCAAGTTGTGCAGAACACAGGCAGCCATTACAACAGACACAACTTTCTCCGCGGCCATCGCCATTGTTGTCAACAGGAATCTGAATCACTGGGTCTGAATTCCAAACACATTCTCTATAATCCTGCGGGCTCTGCTCAGTTTGTAGTTGAAGATTCTCTGTCCCTTGGTCATGTTTCTCTGGGGGTACGGCTTCATCAGGTAGTTTCTCATGGCAAGGGCATCATCAGCTACTACGGTATATGGTATGGAACTGGTTCTGTGTCATCTGGAAGTGGTTCTGGTTCAGGCAGGACCATGGTTCCATTTTCCAACTTTTTGAAGAACTGTGTATCTCTGAAGATACCACTGTCACTAGCACTGCCATTGGACCCACAGTCAATGAAGATGAATTTGTGACCAGCATCCACCAGAGCCAGCAGGATAATGGAGTGAAAGCCTTCGTAGTTGTAGTAGACATAACCTTGGTTACGTGGGACCTTGATGGCAATGTGCTTTCCATCTGAAGCACCTATACAGTTGTAGAACTGCCATCTGCTGCCAAATTCTTCTGCCATCTTCTTCCAGTCTTCAGGGGCTTTGGGACGTGGCATGACCTCCTCCATGTATTCTGCAATAATGGCCTCAAATGCTTCTGGTACAATCTTTCCAATAGTGTTGTCTCCCCACCTCCAGGATTGGAGGAGAGCAAGGGATTGATAGGACTCTCCAGTGGCTAGGAACCTTAGAGTGATGCTTAGTCTCTCTGCAGCACTGATGGAAGCTCTCATGTTGGTGGTCTGTTTTTTCAATTCTAGCTTGTACTCTGCCTTCAATTTCAATGAACAGCTCTTCATCTAACCTCATAAAGTTCTTGTAGCCAGGTGGGTCTGTGTAGCCACGGTGCCGCAGGTGGACGCGGCGCCGCGGAGGGGTTAAAGGTCAGTGGTGTATGTTTACGTGTCGACGCGCTTATCAGGACCGTCTTCGCCCATATATTGGACCTACTAGGGTCAAAGGGGAATGCCTCCTAGGGTTAATGTAGGGTAACGTGGGGTTACGGGGTTAATGTGGTGGAGGCGTCGGCCATTCCTCGAGGCTTGAGTGTCAACAGGAACCGTCATCCCGATAGTGGGCTGAAAGGAGGACGAGGTAGTAGCAGGCTGGCGTTCATACCGTTAACACGACGTTATTCTGGCTCCGGAAAGGGACTTGGTGGAACTGGAAGGAGTAATCTGACTAACCCCGCAATGCGTACGTATCTCTTCCTCTGTTATTGTTTAGCGTCTAAGTATCTCCTGATGCCACAATATTGTAATACGTTTCCTTAGCGTCTAAGGTTCTTCTGCCTCCCACAAGTGTACCAGTACATTCATGTTAACGACGAGTGGTAAGGGTTGTCCTGCCACGGAATGTAAGGATAAGGTTTACATTCATGTTCATATGTCGGACTGTAGAGGGTTGCCCTGTCCCGGAAAATGTAGAGATAAGGTGTAGTGTACCTCACATTGTAATGTTTCATGATCGGCTTGCAGGTTTGACCACTCTGCAATAAACGTGACGTGAGTTCGACGCAGCGGTTTCAGTCATCCTTGGCACTCACTCAACAAGCGCTGGTCACCGCGCTTACAGTCTGTTTCCAGCAAATCTGGCAGAAGATCCTGGCAGTGGCCCTTTTCCTTCTTCTTTAACCATCCCTTGACCCACTTCCTCTTCTTTTTCTCTGGGCCTGGAGAGGGGGAGGTGCTGTATATTCTTCTGTGTCTGAGGAGGAGTCATCTAGCAGGGCCGCTGCTGCCTTCAGATAGGTTTCTTCTGCAGCAAACCAAGAACTTGCTTCTGCTTCCTTATGTGCCATACTGGATACTGATCTCTCTCCTCTGTCTTCTCTCTTCTGGATTTTTGGAGCAACTGAATGCTGGCCTGGACAGGGCATGCTTTTATACGGTGCAGACAGACAGTTGCGACCTCCGGAACTCTGAAAAACTCGGGAAACAGATCGAAAACTGGTCCAAAACGAGTCTTTTGATGTCGCAAGAGGTCGTGACAGGTCGGAAGAGATCGGTGACGGTCGAACACAGGTCGGGAAAGGTCGGGAAAGGTCGAAAATAGATCGGGAATAGGTCGTAGAAAGTCGTAAACGGGTCTCGGATGGTCGTATGTACCTCGTAAGTAGGTCACAGATAACTCGTATATTGGTCTTGTCTGGTCGCATGTGGGTCGCTCAAGTAAACCCGATTTTCTTACGTCTTGAACAGCTCACAAACGGGCATGTGCCGGTCTTTTGAGGTCTTTTAAGATCTGTAAAGGTCGCTGGGGTTTGGGACATTTTTTCGTAGCTCATCTTGAGGAGATCCGAAACACGTCGTACACTCGTGTGAGAGCCCGTACGATCAGAGGCCATGATTCACAGGTCGGGCTGGGTCGGCGACCCCCGAGGTCGCGGCAGGTCTTTGGTCTAGGTCGTGCCGTGTGAGCCTTGCTTAATTCTCTCATTCTCCCTCCTCTTCCTCCTGCGCCTCGTTACGTCAAGCGCTGAGGGGAAGGTGGTAATCTTTCTTTACTCCTACTTTTTTCCTGTAACTCTCCTTTTCTTTTCATCTTATTTTCCTTTTCCTCTTACTTTCTTTTTCCTCTTACTCTTAAGCTTTTTCTCTTAGATTCCTTTTCTTCTTACTTTCTTTTTTTCTTCCCTCTTACTCTTACCCTTCAGTGTTAGTTTTTTTACTCTTTTTCTTTGGTTTCCTCTTTCACCTTTTCCTCATTTTCCACCTGGTTAAGGAGAGCAGGTGTACGCTACAGGGGTGGTGGTAAAGTGTCACATGTCACTTTCTTACTCTTTCTTCTTCAACTTGGAAGGCAAGAGGCCGGAGTTCGTGCTTTTTTTTTTGTTCCTGATCATGAAAAAAAAATTAATAACTTTACACTTCAACATTTTCTGCACCGTCACTATTTTTTATTATTTTGTTTTCTGTTTCTACTTAACTTTCTTTAATATTTGTTTGTTTACTTGACTTCATTCTATTACATTTTTATATATTAAAAACGAAAAATATTCCATTCCTTCTTTTTTTTCTAACTTTTAAACACGTTATCTCTTTTATCGTTTATTCATCCACGTTCTTAAAAGTACCCACACCAATCTTATGTTTTATTGCTTTTCATTGCTCTTTTTCTCCTATTTAACCTTTTTCCTCATCTCATTTCTTTCCTTCTTTTTCGCTCGCATTTTTAAACGTCTTTCAATATTAATTACAAGCATCTTCTCTTCCTTTATCGCTGTTCTTTAACGTTCTTTCCATTATTAACGTTTTTCTTGTTATCTCTTCTTTCCTTGGTCAGCATTTTTACACTTTTTTTTTAATAATAACTACACGCGCCATCCTTTGCATCGTGTTTCTCCACTCTTTCCGCCCCGCTACGTTTTTTCTCCCCATTTCTCCCTCTTTCCTTCTTTCTCCCCACGCCTCCACCCCGCCCCTCAGTCTTCACACCTCTTTAGTGGCCCGAGCACGAGGCGACCAAAGGCATCCTCTGCTCCTCTGTTATTTCCACTACTTAATTTTTCCTCTAAACTTTTCCTCCGCTCTTTTTCTGTCACTCTCTTTCCTTTCATGATTGTTCTCATTTTTCTTTGCTCACTTGCTTCCGTATTAACTAAAAACAACCAAATTTAATAAATTTTATTGATATGTTTTCATTTTGCGCCTTCATCCTTTCTTCAAATCTTTTCTCTTTTACTTTATTTTCCACAATATCTTTCTTCATATTTTTATTCTTTTCTTATATCCGCAGCAAAGAAAGTTGGCCACATTTCTTCCTTTCTTTAGTCGTTCTATTTTATTTTTACACTCATGTTCCTTTTCGTTCTCTAATAGCTTCTCTTTTTTTTTCAACTTAATCTATTTTCACCTTTCATATTTATTTTTCTTGCTTCTTCAGCCACCAAAAGGAAGCACCACCATTACTTTTTAATCCATCATTCCATATTTTTACATCTTTCCTTCTTTCGCTTTCTTAAATCCCAAATTCCTTCCTTTTATTTTTTTACTTTGTTTTTTTCTCACCTCCATCTATGATCAGGGGTACATAGTAAATACCTCAACCTATCTACCTTTCTAATTCCTCCTTTGTTTTTAAAAGTTCTAGTATCATATTCTTTTCTCACGTAACTCTGTTACCACGAATACTAACAAAAAACAAACTTTACTGTTTTCAGGTCAAAAAAAAAAAAAAAGTCGATAGTCAGCAATAAAGATATTCAGTGATAAAAAAAAATAAGAAGACATACATAAAATTATATTAAAAAGACTAACATAAGAAGACACATGAAATTTTATCAAGACATACATGAAAAGACACGTACATCTAATAGATGTCTTCATCTACTCGATGTACATATGTAAGTCTTTTCATGTATGTCGTTTGTCTTTTTAATATAATTTCATGTATGTCTACTTGTTTGTTTTTTTAACACCAAACTGGTAAGACATAAAAAAGACATGCATGAAATCGATAAACATATCAAACAATAAGAAAAAATACATAAAATAGATGAAACAAAAATGTACAAAAAACAGACTCGCAAAACAAACACAAAACAAAACATACACAGAAGACATAAGAACATAAGAACATAAGAACGCAGGAGTCTACAAGAGGCCGGTAGGCCTGTACTAGGCAGCTCCTTTGACCCTAAGCTCCCGTGTATCTAACCCCACCTAATATCGCTGCCCATGAATTTATCTAGTCAATTTTTGAATGTGACAATTGTATTGGCACTCACCACATGACTGCTAAGCCCATTCCACTCATCCACCACCCTGTTAGTAAACCAATTTTTGCCTATGTCCCTGTTGAATCTGAATTTATCCAGTTTAAACCCATTACTTCGTCTCCTACCCGGTTCCCTTACCAACAAAACCTTGTGAATGTCTCCCTTATTAAAGCCCTTCATCCATTTATAAACCTCGATCATGTCTCCACGCACATCAACAAGTAGATACTTGGCCAAACAAACAGGCAAAGCAACAGGTAATCAGGTTAATCTATAGGAGAGGAGGAAAACCCAACAGAAGGAGAGGAGGTAGGAAAAGGGAAAGGGTAGGAAGAGGGTGGCAATGAGGGAAGAAGGGAGGGAGGAAGTGAAAGAGGGAGGGAGGGAGAGATGGAAAAGTAGGTAGGAAGAGGGGAAGGGGAGGAGGAGAGGAGCAAGGGGAAGATGGCTGCAAGGGAAGGAGAGTTGGAAGGAAGGGGGAGGGAGAGTGGAGAGAATTGGGGGGAGGGAGGGGCTAATAAGGGTCAGTTTGCAATGCTCTCTCCACATGACCAAAGTTCCCCTTGAGCTGACTTTACCAATGTTGTCTTAAGGGGGAGGAGGAAAAAAGTTGGAAAGTTTCGTTTAGTCGGCGCAACATCTGTGAATTATAGGAGAAGGGAACAGATCCCAGGAGACGGGACAAAAACCCCGATTAATACCTGGTACCCATTCACTGCTGGGTGGACAGGGTAAGGAGGAGGAGGAGGAGGAGGAGGAGGAGGAGGAGAGGGAGGAAAATACAATCTAGAAAATGACAACGAAGGAAAGAAAATCAGACAAAGAGGCAAGATAACGCGAAAAAGAAAAGGACAAAGAGAAATTAAAAGGAAAAGGAAGAGGAGGAGGAGAACGCCGAAAGAAAAGGAACAGAAGGAAGAGAAGGAAGGATAATACGACTTTAAGGGAGAATAAACGGAGGAGGCGTAGATGCGGAGGTAAAAGTGGAGGCGAAGATGGAGGAGGACGTGGAGGTGGAGAGGGAACCACGTGATGAGAGAGAGAGAGAGAGAGAGAGAGAGAGAGAGAGAGAGAGAGAGAGAGAGAGAGAGAGAGAGAGAGAGAGAGAGAGAGAGAGAGAGAGAGAGAGAGAGAGAGAGAGAATGGAGGAGGACAAGAAGACAAGATCATTTATTATAATACATGGAAGAGAGAAACTAATGGAAGGGAGGGAGGAAAAGAGAGAGGGAGAGAGGGAAAGAGGAAGGGAGGGAAGAGTGGAAGAAGGGAAGTAAAGGAAAAGGGAGGGAAGGGTAAGATGAGGAGAGGAAGAAGAGATAATGGAGAAAAAAGGAAGAGAAAGATAGGAAGAGCAGGAGAGAGAGAAGAGGGAACTGAAAGAATGAAAGGAAGGGGGATAAAAAGAAGGCAGAGGAAAGCAAGCCGAGAAGGGGAAGAGAGTAGAAGGAAGGAGACGAATCTGATGCTCTTCCTCCAATCTGCAGCCTCTTTTTCCCTCCTCTTATCTCTCGTCTCTCCTTCCTCTCAATTTCCTTCCTCCTGCTCTCAAACTGACTTCCCTCTCACCCTTTCCCTTCCACCTCCTCCTCCTCTTCATTCCTTTACATATATTCCTCTCTTGTTTACCTATCTATCTTCCTCCTTTCCTCCCTTCCTGCCATCTTGTTTTCTCTCCATTTCTCCATCACCTCTCCTACTGCTCCCCACCTCATGCTTTTTCCATCTTTTTTATTCCTCTTTGTTTCTCTCTCCCTTTTACCTCAGTACATGACATCTTCCTTTTGCGTCTTTTTCCTTTCCTACTTTCCTCTTTGCTTCTCTCTCCGCTGCTCTATCTTACCTCTTCCTTCTCTTCTTTTTCTCGTCTTTCCTTTCTTCCTCCTCACATATTTATTATATTTCAACCTTCTTCTTTCCTGTCTACTCTTATCTACCGTCCTTCTTTGCTTTCCTTCTCCGCAACATTTTCTTACCTCCTCCACCTCCTCCTCCTCCTCCTCCTCCTCCTCCTCCTCCTTCTCCTTCCCTCCCTGCTCCCCATACTTTCTTCCGTCTCTCTTTTCATACCACATTTCTTTCCTCCTTGTCCGCTTTTCACCAGCTTACGCCCACCTCCTTTTACTTCCTCCCTTCCTCCTCCCTCCTTCTCTTCTTTCACGCTTCCCGCTCTCCCTCTTCCGCTTCCTTGCTACTTATTACCTCCCTTCTTTGAGCTCTTTCCTCCTACTATGAAACTTTTCATCCTTTCTTTCCGCCTTTCTTCCGTTCTCCTTTCGTCCCTCCCTCCTTTCATCCATGCACTTGCTCCCGCCTTCTCTCTCTTTCTCTACTTTCGCTTTTTACTCACACCTTTTCTCACCTGATTTGCTTCCCTCCTTCCCTCGCTATCTTCTAATCCCAAGTCGTTTTCCTTTTATCTTTTTCTTCCTCCCTCCTCTCTTCCTTCCCCTCCTCCCTTAAGCTATTTCTTCATACCTCCTTTCCTTCCTGACCTTTCTTCCTTCCCCAGCTACCGTCACACACCAAGTCATCTTCCTTTCATCCTCTCCTCCCCCTTCTTTCTCTCCTTCCCTCCACTTCTCCGAATCTCCATTGGCCTCTCCTCCACACTGGGTCCAAGAACCTTCAAGGAATATCTTGCAAACGTGAATTATTAAGAGAGAGAGAGAGAGAGAGAGAGAGAGAGAGAGAGAGAGAGAGAGAGAGAGAGAGAGAGAGAGAGAGGATATTTTATACATTGTCTGTCTCCCAACCCAACGCCTTTCTCCTGCCTCTTGTCTCTCTCTGTCTGTCTTTAGCTGTCACTTCTCTCTCTCTCTCTCTCTCTCTCTCTCTCTCTCTCTCTCTCTCTCTCTCTCTCTCTCTACAAAAGTGTCACGTATCACAATAAGATATTGTTTGATTATTATTACTATTATTATTATCATTATTATTTTTATTATCATTACCATTAATAATATCATTATCATCATGATCCTACCAACCAACCAAGCTACATGCAGGCAATTAGTCAGTAAGTGTCAGTCAGTAAGCGAGTAAATCAGTCATTCAGTCTGTCAGTTCGTCAGTCAGTTCATTTACCAGTTGGCATATCATTTCGTCAGTCAGTCAATTAGTTGAGTGGGTATGAATCCAATTACTCAGTCATCCAGTCAGTCAGTCAGCTAATTAGTTCATCGCCAGCATAATCAATCAATCAGTAAATAAGGTCGCAATCGCCATAGTCATTCATTCATTCAGTCTCCCTTTTCCTCCTCCACCTATACAACCTTCTCCTTCTCCTCCTCCACTCCTTCCGCTTGGCATGGTGTCTATCTCCTCCTCTGCTTGTTCCTCCCGCTTCTCAGTTCGCTCATCTTCCTCCTCCTCCATTTTCTCCTTCCGATTTACTTTCTCCCTGATGAATTTCCTGTAATCTCTTTCGCTGATCTCACACTTCCTCCTCCTCCTTTTCCCCCTCTTACCAAAATCCCAATTCTGATACTACTTTCTCGTCTTTTTTTTCTCCTCGTTCGCTTTTTCTTCTATATTCCACTTATCCCTAACCACCAGTGCCCAGCCAGTAACCATCCCGTTACCATCAGTAGATCCCGTACCTTGAATCCACCTCATCCTTGTTTGCATATTTTTGGTGAACAGACTAAGGATGTTTCTAGTTGGGAGTCGCTCTTGATTCTAAACTGACATTTAAGAAGCACATACGTTCCACGTCTTCCACTGTTGCACAGAAGACAGGCTTGCTTCGGTAGTGCTTCAAAACATTTGCTTGTGACTCAACTGTAATCAAATCTTTGTATGCATTAATTCTGCCCCACTGAGTATTGTGCTCCTGTTTGGATGTCTGCTGCCAATTGCCATTTAAAGTTACTTGACAGAGCTATCAATTCAACTAAATTTATTTCTCCGGCACTTGTTCTTGATATTGACATTGGCATCAAGTTGGTGCCCTCAGCATTTTATTTGAAGTTTTTAAGAATAATCGGCATCCCTTACAGCTTACACAATGCTTTGCCTGTTCTTTTTACTCATGCCCGAGTCACGAGGTTTGCTCTTAGTCAAAACTATCTTGCTTTAAATCCCACAAATTTTTGTACGACACAATTCTCACGATGTTTTCTTCCGTCGTTGACAAATTTTAGGAATCAGTTACCCAGTGAGACTGTCCTTTCTGCAGACATTTCTACATTTAAGTCTCGTGTGAATTTCTGTTTAAAATAGTATTTTTATTTTTCCTCCTTTTGGCTTTGACTGGCCAGTTTCTTAACTATTCGTTGCCTTTGCTTCTCTCCAGTACCTTTTGGTATTTTGTGTGGTTCAACTTGTTGTATCTGCACCCTGAAGGGAGGCCTTGGTAACTTATCATAATAATAATATTAACCACACACACCTATCACCCTCCTACACAGCTTTCTCCTCCTCCTCCTCCTCTTCCCACCGCCTCCTTCAGAAGTAACAACACACTTCAAGGAACTGTGCGGCATCAGGCAATTTAATTTTCTCACAATCTTCACGTAAGTTAAGAGGACGGGAATATGATAATAGATGTAGATTGTGTAGCCGCGAGGCAGACGATGTAAAGTGTGCCCCGGAGACCACTTGAGCCACCCCTTCGAAATACATCTTCTACCTCCTCATCCCGTTTTTTTTCGTTTTATTTCTCTCGTGAGTAAACAGAAGAAAGAAAATGGTGTCGTGGATACTCTCTCTCTCTCTCTCTCTCTCTCTCTCTCTCTCTCTCTCTCTCTCTCTCTCTCTCTCTCTCTCTCAACACGGGCCCAAAGAAAATGCATCCACGCGTCAATTATGAACAACAATGAAAACGAATACCTCCCACGATTACTGCTCCCCTTCCCATTCACCTCACCCATCCACACATTCTCACAAACCTAACCCCCTCACCCCCTCATCCACATCCGACTCACGTTCCCCACCCATTCTCCTCTCACCCGCTTCACACACACCCAAGTCATCCACCTTGCCATCCATCTGATACACTGTCACCCGTCTCTCTGCTCGGTGACCGCATATCGAAAGGGTGGAGGAGAGGGAATTTTAAGAGATGGGGGTGGTGGTGGGGTGGTGATGGTGGAGGAAGTGGAAGAATGAAAATAGGAGGTGGTTGGGTGGTGGGTGAAGAGGAGGAATAAAAGGAGGTAGTGGAGGAGGTGGAGGGAGAGATGAATGTGGTGGCTAGGTGGAAGGGATGTGGTAGGGGAGGTGGTGGAAGAGATGGAGGTGGTGGTTGAGTGGCGGTGGAGGTGGAGGAAAAGAAGGAAGTGATGGAGTAGGTGGAGAAAGAGACGCGAGTGTTGTTTGGGTGGCAGTGGAGGAAGAGGTGGAGCTGATGGATGCATTGTGACGGTGCTTGAAACAGCGGGGAAATGATGCTAAAGTTTCGTTTTCTTTACTGATTGTTTAGTTTAGCTTCCCAGATATTCCTTTTGACGTGGTTGCTGATTTTGTCATGCCATCAACCTTTACACACACACACACACACACACACACACACACACACACACACACACACACAGACACACACACACACACTTCAACACTTACGTACATGACGCGACGACTTGAAGACACACACAACCCACCTTTCTCCTGTAAAAGAAAAGAAGAATGTAACTAAACATCTTTGGTGTAGAACTTTCTGATTATTTAATATTGTCTCGCCAACACACGCCTACTTTAATGTTGTACTTTTGTAATAATATGACATATTTGTGGAGTTTTTTGTTCATGGTTAAAAAACAAAACAAAGGGAGACAGAAAGACACAAAAAAAAATCATAAAAAATCACAAATACACACAAAATGACAATTAATACATACACTAAGAAAACTAAAAGAAACAAAATTCTAGCTAAAAACAGTAAAGCACAGATCCACGAATACACAGCAAAGATGCAAACAGAAAACACACAATACCGATAAATAAACACACACACACACACACACACACACACACACACACACACACACACACACACACACACACACACACACACACACAGACACACACACACACACCGCTCCGATAGCTCAGTGGTTAAAGCTCTGCGCGGCCAGGATTTTCCGCTGGTAAAGAGCGGTTACTGTCCCCCCTTGTGCAAGGAGGATGGTGTGTGTGGTGTGTGAAGGTCTCAGCAGTACCCAGAAATCAACTATAATATAATGAGCCTTGCTCTAATCGGAAGGGTACCTGCTGGCGACGACGAGTCCAGCTAGTGATCAGGACGTCGGTGAATTACACACACACACACACACACACACACACACACACACACACACACACACACACACACACACACACATAAAAGAAAAACACTAGAGAAAGCATTGACTCGTCCCGGCCACAACATGTTCCGGTAAAGTCTAAAAATAAAACACACACAAGCAGACTTATTAACGGACCAAGTTAAGGCGGACCAAACAGAGCAGCACGAGTCACACACGAGGAAAACACCGGCCCGCAGCGCTGCAGGGAGGGGGAAAATAACACGGAAATGAGCGAAAGTAACGGACAAAAAAAAAAATGGTAAGAAGGTTAGATAAAATGATGTTGACCTTGGGCGTGAGGAAAAAGTAATTAGAGCTAAAGTCTGGCTGTATTATACTACCCAGGAAACCGTGGCCGCGCAGGTAAAAAATGTGAATAAAAGGCGTATAATGTAAAAAGGTACGGTAATTCGGACTTCTAAGGAGAAAAACGTAAATACACAATGAGGGAGAATGGGGTTGAAGGGAGAGGGGGGATGGGAGGAAGGGTGGCACAAACAGGTCAGTATGGGGAAGGGGGGAGTGGAGGCAGGTAAGAATAGAAAGGTGGAGGGGAAGGCAAGGAAAGGGAAGGGGGAAGGGAAGGGAAGGGAAGAGAAATGGAGGGAAGGGAAGAGAAGGGAAAGGAGGGAAAAGAAGGATGGGAAGGAAGGGAAGATAAAGGAAGGAATGAAAGGAAAGGAAGAGAAAAGGAAGGAAAGGAGGGAATGAATGTGAAGGGAAGGAAAATGGAGTGAAAAGAAGGGAAAGTATGGGAAGGGAATGAAAAGGAAGGGACGGGAAGGGAAACGGAGGGAATGAAGGGAAAGGAAGGAATGGAAGGGAAAAGAAGTACATGGAGGGGAAAAGAGGGAAGAGGAGGGAAGGAGGAAGACAGGTAGGAAAGGGAAGGGAAGGGAAGGGAAGGGAAGGGAAGGGAAGGGAAGGAAGGGAGAGGAAGGGGATGTGAAGGGGGTGAAGGGAAGGGCACCTCACCTGGCGTAACTAATAGCAACATAGGTCTTAAGAAACGGGAGATTACCTGCGTAACGAATGAAAGGGAGAATTATCTAAGGGGGAGGTGAGAGGGGGGGTAAGGGGGGGGGGTTGAGACATGACGAGAGGGTGTGTTTGTCTTTGGTTTAGGGGAGGAGGAGGAGGGAAAGAAATATGGAGAAACAAGAGGAAAGGAGGAAGATGACAAGGGTATAGAGAGACTGCCATGATAACGGGAGAGTTGGAAGAGGACGAAGGAGGATTGGAAGGGAGAGAGGGAGGATATCCAAAGTAGAGAACAGGGGAAAGGGAAAGGAGGGAGAATGAGAGTGATGGAGGAACAGGGGAGGAGGGAGAAGGAGAGGATACAAAGGAAGGTCATGTTTAAGTAAGAGTTGGAGGAAAACGAGGGAAAAAAGGAAGGAGAGAGGGAGAATATCTAAAGTGGAGGAGAGAAGGGAAAGGAAGAAGAAGAAAGGGAAGGGACCGAGCGGGAAGGATATTAAATAAATGGAAGGTTGGAGGAAACTGAAGGATGAGAGAAAGCGAGAAAGGGGAAATATCAAAAGTGGAAAAGGGGTGTGGAAATGGAGAGAAGAAGGGAGGAGGAGGAAAAGTGGATGATGATGAGGGAGGGAGAGATATTGTCGGGGCCAAGCCACCAAAAATGGAGAGAAAAAAAACTATATTGGACAGGGATGGAGGAAAGCTGCGAAGGATGACAGGAACATGAATGTGGAGGAAAGAGAGAAGGGAGGAAAAATTACTGGAGGTAAACTGTGATAAGAAAATAAGAAAAATCTGTAATGAGAGAGAGAGAGAGAGAGAGAGAGAGAGAGAGAGAGAGAGAGAGAGAGAGAGAGAGAGAGAGAGAGAGAGAGAGAGAGAGAGAGAGAGAGAGAGAGAGAGAGAGAGCCAAGGAACTCGCTCTTCCCCTCTCCAAGATGTTCAACCAATGCCTTCATACCTCCACCTGGCCGCAGAAGTGGAAGACTAGCCATGTTGTTCCTGTGCACAAGAAGAACGACCGAACGGACGTGAGGAACTACAGGCCGGTGTCCCTCCTATCAGCAGTGGCAAAAGTGTTGGAGGGAATAGTGGCTGAGCGGATCACTAGACACCTGGATAGGCACTATCTGTTGAGTGCCAGGCAGTTCGGCTTCAGGAAAAACCGGTCAGCAGCCGATCTCCACCTACTACTATCCAACGAATGGAGTTCACAGCTGGACCAAGGAAGAGCCACTGCTGCTCTGGCACTAGACATTGAGGGCGCATTTGACCGAGTGTGGCACACCGCCCTATTAGAAAAAATGAGAGCAGCCGGATTGGAGGGAAAGCTTCTGTGCCTGATGGAAAATTACTTAGAGGAACGCCACCTTCAAGTGGTCCTGAATGGGCACAAGTCCTCCCCACAACGGATCCACGCCGGCGTGCCACAAGGCAGCGTCATCGGGCCACTTCTATGGAACATATACATAAATGACCTCCATCTTGTTCCTATTGCCAAAGCGTTCGCCGATGACATCACTTTGACTCACAAAATAGAGCCAGGAGGAGAGGCCCAGGCAGCACGCCAACTAAGAGCCACACGACTCACTACCAGAGGCAGTTTATAAACACTTACGTGCATATATGGAACCGTCTCCTTGCGTCCGGTCAGCTGCCTCAGCAGTTCACACACCGGCAACAATATAAACTGTTTGTGAACCAGTGGCTGAACAATTTGTGAACAGGTTAGGCTTTAAGATAGGGGATACCAACTATGTTCCCTTTAGCCTACAAACTAGTGCCGCCATATAATGTAATGTTATAGGTACTAGGCCCTGATGTAACCAAGTGTCTGTGTAAATAAAATAAAAATAAAAAAGAGAGAGAGAGAGAGAGAGAGAGTATGGTTATAAAAGATACAAATGAATTATGAAAAAAATTGGGATAGGCAACAAGAAGACACAAAATCTAGGGGAGGAAAGAAGGAAGGAAGGAAGGAAGGAAGGAGAGGAAGAAAGAGTGAGTGAGAGGTAGGAGAGGGTTAAGTTAAACATTGGAAAAGAGAGAGAGAGAGAGAGAGAGAGAGAGAGAGAGTCAAACATGCAAAGAGCGAAAGGAAAAGTGCGAGAGAAAATGGAAAGAAGATCGCTGAGGAGACGTGGAGAAGGAAAGGAAATTATTTATAAGGAAAAAAATGGGGAAGGAAACTGAATAAAAATGAAAACAAGAAAAAAAACAAGAGAAATGAAAAAAATGAGAAGGAAAAGGGGTAAAGGAGTAAAAACCGAAAAAAAAGATGAATGAAATGTTGGAAAGGAGAAAAAACAAATTACAAAGAATATGAAAGGATGAACTGATAAAACTAAGTGGGGAAGAAGAGAAGAAAACAATAAACAGGCCAAAAGAAAACAAACACGAGAAGATGGTGGAAAGAAATCTGAAAATAACGAAATAAGAGAAAGAAAACCAAGAGAAAACAAAAAATAATGGAAAATAGAAAAAGGCAACAGAAGAAAACAAAGAAAACAGTAAAAAAATAAGAAACTAATGAAAACCGGGGAACAGCAACATGAAGAGAAGAAAAACAACACGACGAAGAGAAAAGAGAAAACGGTTAAGTGGAGGAGACTGGAGAAAAGGAAAAAAAGAAAACGAGTAAAATAAATAAGAGGTGAAATATTGATGAAAAAGCACGGAATGAAGAGAAATCTAGGAAAAAACGATGACGAGGATAAAATGGTGGAGAAAAGATGACCAGAGAGAAAAAAAGGAAATAAGGAAAAAGATGTAATAAAAATAAAGAGAAGAAAGTCGGAGAAGAAAACGAAACAATGAAAAAACAAACAATGACGAATGACGAAGAGAAAGAGAAAATGCTGAGGAGGAAACTGGAGGGATGAGAAGGAAAGGCGGAAAACTACGTGATAAAAGTAAGAGATGAAAGACAATAGTAGAAAACAAAAAAATGAAGAGAAAAAAGAAAAAAACGACAACGAAGAGAAAAAAATTGCAGAGGAGGCCGGAGCCACTTGTAAAGAAGCAAAACTTGTTAAAATATGACAAAAATGAAACCCGGGGATATAAAAATAAATTGAACATAAAAACAAAAAACGACTAGGAAGAGAATGAGAAAACGATGAAGAGAGGAAGAGTCTGGAGAGGGAATAGGAAAGGAGAACGAGGTAATAAAAATAGTCGAGATATCCTGCAGGAATTTCAGAACCCAACAGGAATGTTGCAGCAAAACTGGAATACTGGAATTCCCGCTGGAAGATTAGAGATACGTGAACAGGCAGAGTATAGAGGCGTCAGTGATTATATATATATATATATATATATATATATATATATATAAAAAAATACAGCGAAAGAACCACAAAACGTGACCGAGATAAAGACAGATGGAGAGAAAATAAAGAGGCAGAACTTATTATCACTATCAATATTTTCATCATTATTCCTGTATTCCTCTTCGCTCCTCTAAAATCCAGATCAATCCAGACCGAACTTTGTCATCCATTCCAGTACCTCTTATTACCCATCCCTGCATTAATCACCTGAAGTCACCCTCTCTGTATTATTCACAAGTGCTGCGATGTATTGCTTTTCTTTCCATTTAGTATTCCGTTAATCTCCGTACCGGCGTCCTATTCACCACGTCACACTAATACATTCATAGGAAGCACCACGCGCCGCTTCCCATTCTCTTCCTTCCTCTCTGAAGGCCTGCACCGCGACCCTTTACACACGTAGTACACGGTGGGCGTTTATCTACGAGCTAGTCCAAGCATCAAATCGTGTGCTTCAGTCTGGGCGAGCAATGGTGGTGGTGATGATAGGTGTGGTGATGCTTGTATTAGCGGTTGTGGTAGTAGTAGTAGTAGTAGTAGTAGTAGTAGTAGTAGTAGTAGTAGTAGTAGTAGTAGTAGTAGTAGTAGTAGTAGTAGTAGTAGTAGTAGTAGTAGTAGTAGTAGTAGTTGCAATACTAGTGGCAGTTGTTGAAGTCGTAACCGTAGCAGTAATTGTAGCAGGTAGTGGTAAGAAAGGTAAGAAAGCAGTGGTAAGAAAGTACTGATGATATACAAATACTAACATGAATATCAATAATTATCAGATATACAAATTGCCGTGAAATCAATCCAATACGTAATCATCTATATTCATCACGGCATCACACTCCCGCCACTCCTTCCCTCCCTCCCCGCCACGACTCCTGTCCTCTCGTCAGTCCTCCTGCCAGTACATTTTACACTCAACGTCGTTTTTATAAATTCTAAACTTTATTACATCCTTTTTTTTTAAATTCAGTTTTATTATATGTTTTTATTACTCGAATCTCACATTTATTCCCTCTTTTTCCGGCTCATGATTTTTGTCAGGTCTAGTCACTCGTTCTTTTATCTCCCCGTATTTCTGTTTTTTTAGTTACTCCATTATGTGACGCCAGTGGGGATATTTTCCTTCACTTTTGTCTGTCTCAATTCATGCATGTTTTTCAGGCGTTACATTTACCACGTTCTCTTTATTTCGCTCCACGCATGTTCTTTTAGGATAACTTCACCACCGCCAGCAGTACACGTAACTACCCCCACACACACACACCATCAACACCAGTACCATCACCTCCTCCAGCATCACCAGTACCACCATCCTCCCTCCTCCCAGCCATCACTGCCACTACCACCCACCACCTAAACCATCAGTACCACAACCACACTTTATCATTCCATTGACTTTCCACCCACTAGAAACAGCAGCTGTACCACCATATTGTAGCACTTTGATAATAATTATTATTATTATTATAATTACTGTTACTATTACTATTACTAAAATTGACATTAATAACCTATACCACGTGTGTTCTATGATATATGCAAATACTCTTTCTGATTCAAGCAAATCTACCTGACGGCACACACACACACACACACACACACACACTAAACCCATTCTGTCCGCTTTAATGACAATGAAACCTGGGAAAAAATAGTAAGACGAGCAAGACCATAAATATCAACTACTGTGGCAAGACAATCCCCAAAATAGTGAGTAATTCATACGAAAACTATGCCATTAAAAAGAAACAACAAACTATTCTATTAACAAGCGAACTAAACCTTACGTATCTCGTGTTGGTAAATTAGAAACACGCCTCCGTAAAACACAAAACAAAATACTCATCCTCAGCAGATTATTATCATCCCGTAATTAAGAGCCGTCCTTCCTCGGCCATTCATCACATATGGAGAAAGGAGGAAGGCTCAGGAAGCAGGAGGAGCACCGGAGAGAGAGAGAGAGAGAGAGAGAGAGAGAGAGAGAGAGAGAGAGAGAGAGAGAGAGAGAGAGAGAGAGAGAGAGAGAGAGGGAGGCGAAGGAGGAGAGGAATGGGACGAACTGGTGGGGAGTATGGAGGGTGAAGCAGGAGTTTGGGGGAAGCAGTTGGGGGGATCGAGGAGTAAAGGGGCACCGGAAAGGGATTGGCTGGGGGTGAAGTTAGATGGGGGTAAGGAGATGATATGCTAATGATGGGGGGGGGGGGAGGTTAATTAAAGACGGACTGAGGGTGGGGGAGGGAGGATAAGGAGGGGAAAGACAAGCCAGTTAATTATTAAAGGGAGTTGGAGATCGCTAGTCACATTATTACCTTGTTAAAGCTCAAAGCAGTCCTCCCTTTATATTTTTTTCTAATCCCTTTTACTCTAGGCTGGGTTAGTGTTGATGGTTTGTCATGGGTGTGTTTATCCCTCAAGTGTTTCGTTCCCGATCGTCATGTCCTAAGTAATCGGGCAAGCTGCGAGTGTAACAACCTCCTAATATAGTCCCTTGTTTGATGGCGTAATATAGAGCACCTACAATACCTGGTGAATGGTTAGCCGTATTTAGGTGGAATCTTGGAATACCCTCAGGAATAAGACGGGAATACAGGTGTCAGAAGTAAAAGAAACAAAAACCACGAGAGAGAGAGAGAGAGAGAGAGAGAGAGAGAGAGAGAGAGAGAGTGTCTACTGTAATACATGTTTGACTAAAATACTGAAACAAATAAAAGCTGTATTTCAAAGATTGCGTTAGGTGAAGAATGTAAGAGTTTCAACAGCTTTGGTTAGGATTTGTGTGTGTTGATGAGACTACGCGCCGGGCAGCTTCATTTGGACCCGCACGGAACGACACTCGGCTCGAAACACCAATACGGGACCTTGACGAGCTCACGATATATCGCTCGTTACATCATTACCGGAAGCCTTATGGACGAGTTAAGCATGGACAACACCAAGTATAAGCTACATACACAACCTTAGTATAATAAAAGATGCATTGCGTAAAATTAACACACTATCGAGACTTGCTGCGGCTTGTCTTGCTGACCCTAAGACCCTCCTCTCGTCCCTTCCCCTCCCTCCTTCCCTCCCAGCAGCCTGAGGTACGACGATTATCTCCTCATCACTCCCTCACACTCACGTTCCCCGGTTCCTTCACACTCATTCCTAAGCATTGTGTCAGACTGCTCATGACTGTTCATGCTACACACACCCGCCGCCCGGCCCTCTCGTCGGGGCGGGGCAGAGCGCGACTCACTCCGATCACCGCCGCGGCGTCAACATCACCGGCCAGGCACCGATGACGTCACGGCCGGCAGCCAATCACAACACGGAACAACCTCCTTCAAATATTACTAATTATACGCCTTTAAATACCTTCAACTCACTCCCCAGGCGATTCTCAACATGGACAAGCCTCACAATCACTGTAATAATCAAGAATAGTCGCACGGGAAGGAGCAAACTGGCAGGACAAGGCTTCAGGCAGCAGGGCACTCACTCCATCCTGCTCTCAATCATTGTCTATACGCCGCGTCCCTTCCTGCAAGAACAACCACACCGTTTCTCACCTGATCCTTGCCTCGCCTCGCCTCAGCTCACCGCCGCCCGCCTGGCACACGCGCGACACACCCGCCGGGACCCCAACACGCACGGCACACGGACACGCCCTCACTCCGGCACTTTCCGCAGCACTCTGGGCTCGGTGTGACGTCACCGATGCGCCTTTGTTTTACTCACAATGCCCCGATGGTTTTGTCGAAATGGTTACATTGACACCTGGGGCACTTTGGTCGCTTTCCATCGAATAATAAGCATTGCTATTGAAGTTTGCGATTAAATAAATAACTTCTTCCATTGCTTAGTTAAATAATAATACTAAAATATAATGGCGTTCCCTACGTTACCTCTCTGAGAGTTGGCAACACAAGGCGCCTTCCCTCTACGTTAGTGTCTCGCCACTCGCTTGTTACTGCCTAAATATTTCACTATAAACGAAGGACTCCATGCTATAAATCATTCCTCTGTTTGAGGCGGCGCAGGGATCACTGTACACCCCCCTTTCCCATCCCTGGGGTCGTGACCTCAAGTGAGGTCGCCAAGCGTTTTTCCTGGGGTCGCCAAGACCTCAAAATTTCAATCATAGTGTTATAATAACACATATACAACTAAACTACTGGGGTCGCAGTCATGTCTAGAGGTGCATGATTGGGGTCGTCTGAAAAAAGGTTGGGAACCGCTGCGGTACACCAGCATGATGACTTGTACGCCCCACGCCTGCATGATCACTTCCACCAGGGAGACACATCGTTCACAGGCTTGCCAACACTGCTGACACACATAATAATGCGGCCCTTATAACCAAAAAAAAAAAAAAATAACATTTCAAACAAAATTCCTCCCCTCGTACACACAACCAGGTATTCTTCCTTCCCAGGTGTCACGAATCAGACAAAAGTTCCTGATATTCCTCTAATAATTTCATCCCTTAATTAAAACCAGGCACCTCATCAACCATTACAAGAACAAAACAAAACACATTTCTCCACTACATCAGGTGTTCTCCCCCCCAGGTGTCGTGGATCAGGCGCCAGGACCTGCACGTGATGACCACAGGTAACTTCACGTACACGACGGACACGAGGTTCCGCGCGCTGCACCTGCCCGGCTCGCCCTTCTGGAACCTGGAGGTGGACCGGCCCGCCATCACCGACTCCGGCCTCTACGAGTGCCAGGTGTCCATGCAGCCCAAGATATCCCGCCGCTTCAGGCTCAGCGTTGTAGGTGAGTGATGATCCTATTCAAGTTAATGAAGTAGAAGCTCAGATTAGCACCATGAAACCTAACAAGCCTTGTGGACCTGATGGTCTCAGTCCCTGTGTCTTGAGATTATTACCTGCCCAGTGGATCCTCACCATTTCAGTGTTATTTAATGCAGTCTTTTCCTCAGGGTGTTATCCCTCATCCTGGCGCCGTGCTCGTATGTTCACTATATTTAAGAGAGGTAACAGGAAAATTCCGGTGAACTACCGAGGGATCAATGTTATTAATTGTTTGGCAAAGCTCTTTGACTCAGTTTTGGACCCTTCTTTTCTTGTATTAAATCAACTCTTTTATCACTCATTAATTACTCAATAAAGAATCTCACCGTCTCGTATCCCAGGTAACGTGATCCGGCTTAAGTTGTTATTGGAGACTGGTGTTCGGGGATAAACAAGGGAAAAAGAAAATATACATTTATCTAAAATTAAATGAAAGTAGTTGACTTACGCAATATTCTATGCTCAGACGATCATAACACTGGCATATTCAGCAATGGATGAAACATATGACAAACGACATGTCTTAAACATAATACTACAATATGTGCTCAATTGTTGCCAATAATAATAACACTCGTCGTTCCACAAGCAGTGGTTTGTATCTCTCTGCTTACATCACAATCATTATGTACTCTCCTCACAATCCTACTACACATTCCTATAGTATAATCTACTACAAGTCACGGAAGCACCAAATTATACCACACCCAGTGGTTTTACCTTTGTTTTACATCGCAAACAAATAATCACAATCCTGTCCCACTCACAATCCTACTTCACATCTCCTACATTATAATCTCCAGGACAATACAGTCGGTTTCCCTTAGATTCTCGAATTTCTACTCACGCTTGAGATCACAACAGCCATTCTCGGCTGAGTGAGTAGCAGGTCTGCTTGAGGCGAGAACCAAGCTCGGTCTACTCATACCACTGATTTCTAGGCCACATTTTTCTTTGCTTGAGGCGGACTTACATCCTTGACACGCCCTTAATTTTCTACATAACCAGTGGCCAATACTTCCTGTCACACCCATCTGGTCGCTCATTATGTTGTACTGTTTTACTTCTCCTGCTATTCGTGATTCAGTCTTAAGACACTCCCACAGTGATTTTTCTGTTAAATTATTGGCTCATAACATATCGCCACGACTGACGTCACGGATCAGAGTCTTTTTCAATGGTTGTTCACACTTTCTGACCACGCCCACTGGGTATCTGTTTTCTGTATCTGAGTCTGGGTATCTGTTTTCCTTTATCCTCGTTGTTTCCCTCCTTGTTAGTGTTTGTCCTATGAGATGTTTACACAGTTGTATATCTGTCACCCTACGTGTTAATGTTTGTCCTGTCAGATGTTTACTCTGTACTGTTATGGCTGTTCCTCTTGTTTGTTCGTTTTCTGGTTCCCGACATACTTCCCCTTCCGGAAGATCTCGCCTCGGAGATCTCACAGGTGTTGGTGGAGAAGATACGCCTTGCAATGTCTGCAGTTGGCTCGAGTCTGGAAGGAGGCGGCATTGTGCGTACCGCAGGACATAGGAATACCCAACGGCAGACGTCACCAGCAGAAGAACCAGGATGACGACAATGGCAAAGACAATCCACCAATGGATTGCGGATTGGAAGGGCTGTTCCGGCTCGACCACAGAATTGAGGGGCTGCAAGCCAGCTGTTAGCTCCTGTAGGGGGATGGACTCAGCACTGCGAAGAGAACCTTGCCGAAGCGTCAATATCCCATTACCCGCCAGGCTGACACTATGTCTGTTTACAGGATTGGTATGGCATATGAGTGTCAGAGTGATGGGGGAGGCAAGTGAACAGGTCCAGTAGCCAGGACCTTTTATAAACATAGGGGGAAATGTTTTCAAGACTATTGTGTGGCAGAGGTTGATCACTGACTCATGATTCAAGAAAGCAGCCGATTCACAAGAGGCTGCGTGACTAGCCTCATAGACGGGGCCTGTGGGAGGACAAACTAACATATGGTTATTCTTGTTACTGTGTTCCATACTAGAAAGCAGAAAATATATTTTCCGATTATCATGAAGGCAATATATCGTGAATCAACACTATACATAAGAAAGTAAGTGCTATTCTGCACAGAAAATGGAAGGGAGTCGATTCGAAAGACATCAAAGGTGTCAGGCGGATCTCCTCGTAAAGGTTTGTTGAGACAGAAATTACGAGAATCGTGCAAAGTCGTTGTCCTGGAGGACAGTTATTACATCCCTATATAAAGCTAAAAAATCAAGAACTGCAAGGCACAAAAGACCTGGAGGCCGAACCTAGGCTTCCTTTAATGTGCTGAACAACTGTTTGTCTCACATAATGGTTGGAGTTATGTATGTTTGCAGCTAAGCCTGCAGACTCAACTTTAAATCTTGTATACCTGGTCTCATGTGTCTCAATGCTAAGTCAAAATACAACAATGCTTGTAGGAGCTTTTTTCTCTTCATAATGCCAAAGTCTATAGAAAATTAGCGCACAACTTGGTTCAATACATCTACAGCTGAATATAGCCTATTAAAGGCAGATTGCATGGCATGCATATTACTTAACGATGTTGAGTTTTCCATAATAAACATTTAACTATATAAAATTTTATCAGTTAATGACTCTAGTACTCTATTTTTCCATGAATAGCATCAACTTGAGCCTGGGTCGCGGTACCAAATAAGATATTAGACAAGGATCCTTAAAAAAATATATATTTCTCTTTTTTTTATAACTCATAGAAGCATGCAGCTTGTTTTGATTAGTAGTCACCACATAGCCTAAAACTATTCTTAGATGATGCAACAATGAACTGAAATAATTTTCAAAATTAAAGAGTGTGTATTTTATTGCTTTTACAGCTGGATACTCAGGTGACATTTGAATAACATTTCAAGCTAAAGAAGCAGTTACATTCCGTGCTTTATATAATGCAGCTAAAACATCTTCTGTGAGGCTAAACAGTACTATAGTATCTGTCTGTGAGGACTATAATATAGATAGTATGTTGGTGTGAAACTTTGGCCAGCACGTGTTGGGGCCTCCTGTTGTGTCATTGAGTCGTACAACGAAAGAGTCAAATCAATCTGTGGTTTATTTCGTCATATTTCCGCTCAATCATTACATTTTCATCCTTATACATTATTCCTGTTTTATATCGTATTAGTTTTGACATTACATTAGGCAACTCTTGTACCGTCGAAGAGCGAAGGCTTTATCTATGCCGAGGTGGCTCTGAAAGTTTGGGAGTAACCTGAGAAGGTAGGGCCTGTGCATCAGCTGTTTATTGCTGGTGTAGAACGAACATTATTTAATGTGTCATGAGTAGCAGTCACCTCTCCGCTACGAGTTACCATTTTCGGTATAATTTTTCTCAGCGACTTCAGGGTTGAGTAATGCAAAACATAGATCAGTGTGTGTCTCTGGATTTAAAGGGTATGCTCGCCTAATCGTTGGACATTGCTGCACATCGATGCAGTCTTCATGAAGGACTTTTACTCTATCTGTGAGGACGGTTGAAACCTTACTACGTAGTCCTGAGGTCTCTAGTTTTTAGCTTATTTGTCTCTGGCCCTTAAACCTGCGTC
>NW_026110706.1:592500-600000 GCF_024679095.1 Eriocheir sinensis
ACAGGAAACTGGTTGAACTTTGTAAAAATCATCAAGTGTTTATATTTAATGGAAGGATGGGGGAAGACTGTGGTATTGGCAAGCCTACAACTGCATACAATACAACTATAGATTACTTCTTAGGTTCACCTGAAGTTATGCAGTATGTGGTGTTTTTTAGAGTACTGGTGATCCGCTGTTGTCTGATGTACACTGTGGATTACACGGAAGGATGAAATTTATGGGACCAAGTAATGTACCCGCTGTAAGCATGAGTGCCCAGGAGGCAGAACAAAGAAGAGCAAGTGAAAGGCCACGAAAGTGGAATGCTGAGAGAAGGGATGTATATGTGAGGAATATTAGTGAGTGTAAGGTAAATGAGTTGATGGTTAAGTTGAATAATTTATCCATAGATGATATTAACCAGGAATTAAAGCAAATATTAAATGACCCTGCACTTGCAACTTTTCCACAGCATAAAAAAATAAAACATATATCAAAAAGAGCAACAATGCCACTGTAAAGGGTTATGACGAACAATGCTGGAAAGTAAGAAAGGAGTACCATAAAGCAAGGCATAGATATCATTTGCACAGGAATAGTGTAAACTTTAACAGCATGATTGAGGGAAGCAGAAAATACAAAACAAATCTTAAAAGAATAAAATACAAGAAGATAAACATAATTAAAGAACTTAGGAAATGCAAAAGTGATGACCCTAAAGAATACTGGAAAATCCTTAATGGTCAGAAAAAGAGCCATCAGATCCCCATTACATTAAATGAATTTCCGAGCATTTCAGACAGTTAGCGAGTGATGACAACATTGATAATAATGAAGTAAATATTCTAAATGATCATGATAATATAGATAATGAGCTCTCACCATTACTTAATGACCCTATAACCAACGAAGAGGTTGCTAGAAATATTTAAAAAAAAAAAAATCCCCAGCATCTGACATGATATTAAATGAATACATTTAAAGTACTCAGCATATTTTGTTCCCCTATTTAAGCTGTTTAATAAGATACTTGATACTGGCGTCATGCCATCTGAGCGGCTGGTTGGGACAATAGTGCCACTTTATAAGAATAAGGGTGACGCTCAGGATGTTAACAACTACCGGGGGATCACTTTGCTTAGTTGTATGGGGAAGCTATTTACCTCAGCACTTAACGAGAGACTCAATGAATACTCAAATACAAAGTTTATTATTAATGAAACACAAGCAGGTTTTAGGCATGAGTACTCTACACTGGATCATATATTTTTGCTTAAATGTATAATTGATTGTTCAATTGGAAAGGAAGCTCTTTGTCTGTTTGTGGACTACAAGAAAGCTTTTGATATGGTGTGGCGGGAAGGTTTGTGGTACAAGTTGGTGAAGGAAAAGGTGAATGGGAAAATATTTAATGTAATCAGAAACATGTATGATGACATCAGGTCTTGTGTCATGCTGAGCCAATAGTAGGGTTAAGGCAGGGATAAAATTTGTCACCATTGCTGGTCGCTCTTTAATTAATGATATTGAAAGTAAATTGCTTGAATTTGATTGTATTTATGTAGATTTTGGTGATGATTTCTTAAATTCATACCAAAAACTCCTGGTATTAATGTATGCAGATGATACAGTTATTGTGTGTGATAGTGAGGAGGGAATGCAACAAGCCTGGACTGCTTTGAATTTGTACTGTAATCAGTGGAAACTACAACTTAACTGCAACAAAACAAAAATAGTCATGTTTAGTAGGGGAAGAGCCAACATTGATAACTACAAATTTGAATTTGGAGGTGAAAACATTGAAGTAGTGGAAGACTATAAGTATCTTGGTGTTTTTTAATTACAACGGAAGGTTCCGTAAAGGCGAGCTGGAGCTTGAAGAACAGGCAACACGGGCAATGTATTCACTGATAGGAAAGTGTAGGAAATTTGACTTGCCAGCCGACATGCAAAGTGAACTATTTAATACCACGGTGTTGTCCGTACTGACCTATGCTTCAGAGATTTGGGGATTTTACAGAGTTAGAGAGTTAGAGTCTTTGCGTATGAAATTTTTAAAACAGGCATTGGGAGTTCATAAGAATACTAGCAATGACATGGTATATGGTGAACTGGGAATATTTCCACTTGACATACATATAAAAAGCAGAATGATGGGATATTGGTCTAAAATTATTTTAGGTAAAGATACAAAATTTTGGTCAATAATGTATCACTGCTTGGTACATTTGGATAGGTTAGGGATATATACTTCTCCATGGTTATTATTAGAAACATTTGTGATGAGTGTGGTATGTCATGGTTATGGTTGTCTCAAGATGTTCCCAATACAACATGGGTTAAAACAAGCTGTGGAATTGAGATTGAAAGACCAGTGAATTGCAACTTGGCACAACAACATAGTAACAAAATCTCTGTGCAGTAATTACAAAATGTTTGAGGTGGATTATGGCATGGAGTGGTATATTTCAAGCTTACAGAAGAGCAACCGAATAATAGTGACGAGATTAAGAACTTGTAACAACAGTTAATGCAACTGTTAATGCTGGCAGGCATCAAGGCGTAAATAGAGAAGATCGGCTTTGTAATAGATAAGTGTGATGCTGGCGTTGTGGGAGATGAACTCCATGTTCTTTTTGAGTGCACTGATAGTGAAACTGTAAGGTTGCATAATATGTACATATCAAGCTATTATACACACAGGCCATCACATTTCAAATATATATCACGGATGCAAACCACCAATGTTACCATCATGAAAAACTTAGCTCTGTTCTTGAGGCCAGTGCTAAGCATGTTCAGATGAGTGTCTGGTGTTGGCACTCATTATTCTCCTTCAATTATTTTTATTTCTTCGTACCTGTTTTTGTTACTTTTGTTAATGTATTTAATTATTGTTGTGTTTGTTTTGGTTAGTTATATAACCAGATATTTACTTGTGGCATGGACAACATATTGTGTTATTTTTTTTCTTTTGGAGGAGCTCCAAACTTTTTTTATAAAGTCTGAGCTTGATCAGTAAAGTAAATTCAATTCAATTCAATTCACACACACACACACACACACACACACACACACACACACACACACACACACACACATTGCAAGAAATAAATACACACACACACACACACACACACACACACACATTGCAAGAAATAAATACACACACACACACACACACACACACACACACACATATTGCAAGAAATAAATACACACACACACACACACACACACACACACACACACACACACACACACACACACACTCACTGTGGGCCAATGTTCCGTCAGTGTTGCCAGATAGCTTAGCTCGTCACAGTTATCAGTTATGTGTTCCAGGTCTGTGTTATAGCATGTCAAACATCAATAACATCAGTAGTGCCATCTGAACTGTTGAAAATAAAGTAACACAGCCCGAGGAGCAGGGGACGATGTTCCGTCAGTGTTCCCAGATAACCTTAATAATAGCTCGTCACAGTTATCAGTTATGTGTTTCAGCTCTGTGTTATAATGTGTCAGACATCAATATCATCAGTAGAAACATCTCAGCTGTTGAAAATAAAGTAACACTGCCCGAGGAGCAAGGGACGATGTTCCGTCAATGTTCCCAGATAACTTAGCTCATCACAGTTATCAGTTATGTGTTCCTGCTCTGTGTTATAATGTGTCAGACATCAGTAACATCAGTATATACATATCAACTGTTGAAAATATGTGTGTTGTCACGAAATAATTAACATATATTTGATAAAACTGTGTAAATAAAGGGTAAGTAATGACGTCACGAGCTGACAATACGTAGCCTGGCTGAGCGCGCGCTGTGATTGGTCCTAATTTCCCGTGGAGACGAGGTGTTCCAGACTTGGCGAATATGCCCCCGGGACTCGAACCTATGGGTTCACGGGCTCACCACGTCGGAACGCTGATCGACCACTCAGCCACCGCCTCGATCCTAACCATCCCTGTAGCTACCGTCAGCTGTCAGCCTGTCGCAAGAGAGAAAAGTAATCATTTGGTATACTCGGTTTACTTGGTTTTGAAGAGTAATCAAACCCAAATTACTCGGTTTGCCAAAAGTACTCGGTTGCCCCATCCCTACGATTCTCCTGCTGGCAACGTGATGAAAGTAATCCAATGAAAGTCCTCACACCAAAGAAATGCTGCCAAGTCATATTCATTGAACGATCTGCCTCGTAACATGGACGTTATCACGCATCAGCAAATAAAAATAAATAGAAAAATAAAATAAATAAAAATTTCACTAATGTATATAGGTTTTTGGTGAAGTACAAAGGTTAATGTATACTCACCCTCCCGAAAAAAAAGATCCTACATGTCGTCATACCTGGGCCAAAATAGTCACTTCCAAAACTTTTTTTGACAACAAAAATAACGTTACAGGAAACGCTGTGCCGAATGGCACACGGGGCACTCATACCAGAGAAGTGAGAAGGAGCAGCGGACTGTGATACTATCTCCTCAACAGGTCACCCGATGCACTAATACATGCCCATGAATGAGTTGAAAAAGTCGGCCAAGGTTAACCACAGCGAACGCGAGTTTCAAAAACACCTTAATTTTTGTGCCAAATGGCATACAGTTTCCATTTATTGAGGTTAGTGAAGAAGTTATTTAAGTTTCCCATGTAAAGTACAGTTTCTTTAATTACTCCTCCACATATTTTTATAAATCCTGCAGTTTAAGCTGAAATTACTGAATCCATTATTTTCCTTTATTATAATTAATTTAATTTAGTTTCTGTATATCAAGTTTTCTATTCTTAGTTGAACTGAGATAGCTACATATTTGCTTTTCTCGGGTTTTGTCTGTATAAGTTCCTGTCGTTGAAATAAACAAGTCTCAGCAAGAATGTTATAGTAGGATATCAATGTATTATTATTATTATTTAATATCACCACGAATTAGGCATACAATTGTCAATGGAAAAAACTCACGACAGATAGATCACGCCACCTTATAGGAATGTCGTCCGTCAGTGTTTACCGTCTCAGTTTTGTATACATCGCATTTCATAGTGCGTGGAGGTTACCTTGACGTACGTGACCAATTGTAACAATTATTTTCCAACCTGTAACTCGTCACTCCTTCACGAGAGTCTGACTGACACACAAGGACAGTCGCTCTCGCTCCGATGCTCCTTTGTACATAGGCTACGAATATATTCGGCTTAACCCTATTCGTTCCGACCCGGGCCACATTTGCCCCCCCCTGAGGATTTTTGTCAAAACGATCATTTTTTTTTTTATTACCAAGTTTAAAAGAAAAACAGACCTACTGATAAACGTAGAAAATACCGTAGATTAAGATGCGATATCAAAAATAACCATAGGAGCCTCCGTTATCTTGCTAAACACGAATATTTAGAAACACCGACGCGAATCATTTTGAAGCACGGCGATACGCTGTGGAAAAAAAACCAACGTTCAAACGCCTCCGGATGACGATATTATTACTGTTATAAGTATTAATATACCTGTATTGTATAGTGCTATACTGCATGTTCTGCATCTTTTATGTTAACAAAGCTTTAGCTGATACACTAAACAGACCAACAAACAAGCTAGCTGTAATAAAAACATAATAAAAACGTACACAGCCCGCTGTGTACGAGAGTTATTCAACGGCAGTTGGCGACACGAGCTTGTGATTGCGGCGAGGCGATGACGAATTATGGCACATACAATACTTATTTTGACACTACCATAAGGTGATAGCTGTGTCTCGTACATATGTTAATTTCTTGTACTTTGGCCAGACAATTCCTATATATAGCTAATAAAGAAAAAAACGTACGTGCTTGGAGTCAGAGAGAGAGAGAGAGAGAGAGAGAGAGAGAGAGAGAGGCCAGTCATAGGCTATTTGACCGTTTGAACCTACTATACATTTCAGCGGCGGACAAACGCTGTTTTTCGCAAATATCTCCTAAACGAATCATTGGATCAGTATGATATTTCAACACACTGCCTTTAACACCCGGACCTAATTTATGGCTAATATACCATGTTGCAATATGTGTTATGTTAGGAGCTTACTGAGTGATATTAAGCCTAATCCAGTCATCATATCAAAGGTGTTAAACAGAATCGGACGAGTGTGGGGTACTCCTCTAGCCCCTCCACCAACGCCCCGAACAACCCAAAGACCACTCCTTCCCTACTCCAATATCGCAGTATCCCCCTCCTGGTTGCCCTCTTCACCCCACTACTCACACCATCCCCCTTCCCCAGCCCGAGGCTATGACTTAAGCAGACTACACTATCATTATTATATATATATATATATATATATATATATATATATATATATATATATATATATATATATATATATATATATATATATATATATATATAATTACATACTTTTTCATATTGCTTCCACTTAATAAGTAGTGGAATGTATGTAATCGTATTTACAATACACGATGTACATATGTATATAGTAATGACTACGTATTACGCATGATAACCATATGTATAGATGGAGAAAATATATGCGGTTTATAATTTTGCAAAATATAAATATGAAAGAGACAAGTCAACAAAATAACATTTAATTAGCTGGACCAAGTTGACATTTTATGATGAATATGTACTACACAGTATGTAATAACAGTAATAACTTTTCCTAGAAGGTCCAGACCACAGGTAATGCCAGTACATCGTGTTCACTTGGGTGACCATAAGGACTGCAAACATGGACCTTCTACATACTATATGTATGTAAACATGCTGTTGTACAGTAATTATCAACGTGAAATACGTCTTGCCTCCATGGAACTGTACCATGCTCTTAGTTAATAATCATACTATCTATACATATACACGTACATAACATTCTAATATATAATACAGTGATGGGAGAAATAGGAGGGACACAAGAGTGATGAGGAGGCGAGAAGTTAGGGGAGAAGAGGAGGATAACGAGAGCGAGAAGGGGAGTAGTTGTGGCTAGGAATAGTTTGGGAGGGTGCTGGGGGCACACTTTCCTTCGAATGCGTCAACATGACTCGTCGGGTTTGAGTTATTTTCACAAGTAAACTCGTCACATAAGACATATAGTAATGTGGTAGGTTAGCCATAAATTAGGTCCGGTATTATAGGTAGTGTGCTGAAATATCATACTTATCCAAAGATTCGTTTAGGAGATATTTGCGAAAAACAGCGTTTGTCTGCCGCTGAAATGTATAGTAGCTCCTCTCTTCCATCTTTCATATATATATATATATATATATATATATATATATATATATATATATATATATATATATATATATATATATATATATATATATATATATATATATATTATAACCAGGCAACAATGATAATACCCAAAATAATATCAGTGCCAGTGTCACTTGCTGCGAAATATTCATGTCATTCATATTCAGTTCCTTTCAATATAAGCAAATATACTCTTATCGGCAAAAAAAAAAATTTAGCGTAATAAAAAAAATACTATGAAAGATGGAAGAGAGGGGAGCTAGGT